>NW_024081354.1:789756-798899 GCF_003009895.1 Hyaena hyaena | reverse complement strand
AAAGAAAGAAAGAAAGAAAGAAAGAAAGAAAGAAAGAAAGAAAGAAAGAAAGAAAAAGAAAGAAAGAAAGAAAGAAAGAAAGAAAGAAAGAAAGAAAGAAAGAAAGAAAGAAAGAAAGAAAGATGGATGAAAGGGAACGTGGGTGGCTCCATTGGTGGAGAATTTGACTCAATCTCATTCTTGATCTCAGGGTTATGAGTTCAAACCCTGCCCTGGGTGTGGAGTGTACTTTACAAAAGAGAAAAGTAGAAGAAGAGAAAAACAAAACAAAACAAAACAAAAAAAGCTATTTCCAAAAGACTAAATTTGAAAATTGTTGGATTCTAGTAGAAAAGGTTCTTTGGTGTTCTCTTTTCTCTTTCACAATTTTTTTTTAAATGCATTTTATATCCATTTACAATTCTGAGCATTTTATGAGAAGTGAAGTATGAATCTCTAATTCTTTCATACAACATTTTTTTCTGTTTTTTTTTTCCTTTGGTACAAAATTTAGTGATATCCCCAGCATCTTTTTTTATTTAAGTTTATTTATTTATTTTGAGAGAGACAGCAGGGGAGGGGCAGAGAGAGAGGAGAGAGAGAGAATCCCAAGCAGGGTCCACGTTGTCAGCAGAGAACCCAACACGGGGCTTTATCCCATGAAACATGAGATCATGACCTGAGCAGACATCAAAAGTCGGTCGCTTAACCAGCTGGGCCGCCCAGGCGTCCCTCTCAGCATCTTTAATTGTGTTTTCTTTCACAAGTGATGAGCAGTAGATGTGTGTAAGTCCCAAAACCTTCTGATGAGGGCAATAATTGAGGGCATTCTGTTGATTTCCATCTCTGTTTTTACTATATTAAGTTTGAGTTATGCTAGCATCAAATTTTGTTTTTTATTAGTTTTTATAAAATAAAAGCCCAAATGCCATAGAGTTTTCACCAAATACCATAGAATTTTCAAAGGAACAAATGTTGCTGTACATAACAAAGATGACAAAATACAGCTACTGGCTGGCAGGCATGAAGAGTTTATGCTTTAAGAAAATGTAAGGAAAGTACACCAAAGATAATGTGAGGTATTAGAGAAAAATACATAAAAGTCAAACAGTTTAAAAAATAGTCCATAAAATTTATTTTTCATGCCTTCTTAGAAAAATCACAAAGTTGTTTAAAAGTAAGATTTTTCACATTACATTTAAACATTACAACAAAGGGCCACTAAGTTTTATAAAATGTTAGGTAATTCACTACCACTTAAAAAGCTATTTCAGCATCTTTCAAGAGAATCTCTAGATCCAAACAATTCCATACAATAATATGAAGAATTAGCACCATGCCTGTTTCATGTTACATCTAGGCCTCTATATACATATACATAAATGTTAAGGTAATCAGAATTCATGTTGTAAAATATTCTTCAGCTGCAATATGCAGGTCTTCCAAGTATCACGCCAATATATAAGTACCTGTGGAATTACAAATTAAAACATTAAAAGAAGTGCAAAATGTATGCTCAGCACCACCGGAAAAATAGTATTTCATTATGCATGAATCTATGCATCCCTGCTGAGAACTTTCTACAAGTTACCTTTCCTCTCACCTCACTACTACTGCCCTTATCCCTCCTGAATTCCAAAGCACTGTCTGACTCTGACCTTAGCAGCAGCACAAACCAAAAACATTCCTAGCATTGAAAAAAAAAATTATTATCAAAGTATACATTGACATACAATCATACAATGTTATATTCAATTCAGGCATACAGCACAGTGATCTGACAATCCTAATCATTATACAGTGCTCACCAGAAATGTAGTCACCATCTGCCACCATACAGTGTTATCACAACTGGCTCACATTATTGGCTATGTTCCCTATACTGTACTTTATATCTCCATGATTATTTTATATCTAGAGGTTTGTACTTCTTCATCCCCTTCCTCTATTTTGCCCATTCCATATTGGCACCCTTCTGGCAACCATCAGTTTGTTCTCTTTATTTATGAGTCTGTTTCTGTTTTTGTATGTTTCTTTTGTTTTTTATTTTCCACATATAAGTGAAATCATATAGTATTTGTCTTTCTCTGAAAAGATTGTCAGCCTCACTAATCACTAAGGAAATGCAAGTCAAAATCATAATGAGATATCACCTCACACCTGTCAGAATAACTGTTATCAAAAAGACAAGAAATAAGTGTTGGCAAAGATGTGGAGTAAAAGGAACCCTCCTATCTTGTAGGTTGGAATATAAATTAATGCAGCCATTGTGGAAAACAGTATAGAGGCTCCTCAACAAATTAGAAATACCATATGACAATAGCTAAAACATGGAAAGAGCCTAAGTGTCCATCAACGGACGAATGGATCAAGAAGATGTGGTTTATCTATACCATGGAATACTACATGGCAATGAGAAACAATGAAATCTGGTCATGTGTAGCAACATGGATGGACCTTGAGGGTGTTATGCTGAGCGAAGTAAGTCAGGCAGAGAAGGACAAATATCATATGTTTGCACATATAGGAGGATTAGGAGGAACTTAACGGAGGACCATGGGGGAGAAGAAGGGGAGAAATGGTGGGGGAGAGGGAGAGAGGCAAACCGTGAGAGATTCTTGAATGCTGGGAACAAACTGAGGACTGATGGATGTCGGGGGGAGGGGGGAGATGGGTATAGAGGGGGCACTTGGGATGAGCACTGGGTGTTATATGGAAACCAACTTGACAATAAACTACTTGTAAAAAAAAAAAAGAAGAAGAAAGAAAGAAAGAAATGCCATATGATCCAGTAATTCTACTACTGAGTACTTACTCAAAGACACTAATTTGAAAAGATATATGCACCCTATGCTTATTGCAGCATTATTTACAATATTTCCATTTCCAAGATATAGAAGCAAGCCAAGTATCCATCCATAGATGAAAGGGTAAAGAATGCAATGAAATATTACTCAGTCTTAAAAAAAAAAAAAAGGAAATCTTACCATTTGGGACAACATGGATGGACCTAGAGGGTATTATGCTAAGTGAAATGAGGCAGACAGAGAAAGGCAAATATCTTCATAGCATTTTGACACAGCCATCTTTTGTTTTGAAGAAAAAGAACAGGAAGTGTGGAGAAGCATTCCTCTGGATCCTGAATGATGTTACTGATGAGAACAACAGATGTTTAGGGTTGTGGGTCCTGCTGTTTGAGCGCTGATCTCCAGATCAAGTGCCTATGTGTTCTTTAATAAACTTAGATTTTGAGTATACCTGTGATATGCAGAACCCTCTAAAGCCCAGGGCTCAGGGCAGTGGCCCCTCTTTCTAGGTGTGAGAGTGGCACTGCAGGTGCTTATATAATTCCTGTGGCTACCTGGTGAGGGGCCATTTGGAAACAGCTGAATGAGTCAGTGGCACTTAGCATAGCACCCTAAAATGAGATTTTCAAAGACAAGAAATGATGAAAGGAAAGTGAGCAACTTGGAGATAATGATAAGCTTCCTAAAAGAACACTGTCTTTTCCACACCGAGAGTATTCTCAGAAAGCCACCAATAGGGCTAACCGAATGGAAAGCCTCTAAGTACTCACTGGCTGATCATATTTGTCACTTCACTAGGGCTACAGCATCACACAAGGGTGTGTGTGTGTCACACTGGAGGATTTCCCAACCCGGTGTGCAAACTAATTTTGATGATCTAGTTGGATTCTTAAGTCATAGTTTCTCTCATTTATTTATTCAACCTCTAGTTTCTTATACTGTTGATATTCTGGCCTCCTATACCTCCATTCCAAATACTAAGACACATTGCTTGGGGAAAGTTACTAAGAACCTTGTTAGAACCATCAGTCCCCTTCCTGGGTCTTTGGAAAGAGCCTTTTTGTGTAATGCCAAAGTTTCCCTAAATTCAATCCAAGAGAAGATCAGTTAACACTTAGACCCTAACAGCCTTCATTTCCTTCCCCTCTGCAGTTTTGTTTCTGACAAATGTGTGCTCATGTCTAAAGAGAGGAAAGGAGGAAACAAAAATCCTAAAGTAGTGGTAATTAGTGCTAAGACTTGGCGCAGTCAAATGACTTCCTTCTGGGCCTGCTCCCTTTGTATCTTTGCTGTTAGCCTCTACACAAGACCCAAATCCTGCTTTTTTTAAATTGTGAGAAAGTATTTAAATATAAAATTTCACACAAGTGTATTTGATTATCCGGTTTTTAGATGGAGATGGATTTGACCAGATGAGTCAAATCTACTCATTGTTCTTTGTAACTTCTTTCCCTCCCTGTTATTGAACTTGTTATTGAAGTTTGTCTTCATCTAGTCTGCCCATGGTGCTTGGAGTTGGGGCAGCCAGAGTGTAACCACAAGGCTCCCCTCAGTTGACACACTGAGATTGACTTGACAGAAAGATGAAAAACGCTCAATTCTCCAGTGACATTGCTGAGTATGCATCAATTTCATAGCACTACTTACACACTTCATGTTTCATGAAACTAATTAACGTTTTTCTTTCATTGAAATGATGATTATACACATTTGAACTATAACATGGTCCATGCTTTAAGAAATACTGTGGTAAAAAAAAGAAAGAAATACTGTGGTAAATATTGGTGGTATTCCTCAGGGCTCTTTTCTAGAAACTATTCTCTTCTGACACCCTTCCACTGTGTGATCTCATCCACTTCCTTTCCTTTAAATCTACCCTGAAGACTCCTAAAATGTTTCTGGCCCATACTCTTCTTTTGAACTCCCAAATCATGGAACAAACTCTATAATGGACATCAAACACTTGGGTGTCTCCCTGGCACCTCAAACTCAACATATCCAAGCCCAAAGTCACGATCTACTCCCTTGAGCCTGTTTATCCCCCAGACTTTCTCATCTCAATAAACCCACTGCCATCTACTCAATTGCTTGAGCTAGAAACCCATGAACCAGCATTGCCTCCTCCTTTTTCTTATGACATCTGATCAATCACCAAGTCTTACTGTGTCCTCCCTTCTCCATCCCTACTGCAGCTCCCTCAGCCAAGGCCACCATTGTGTCTCATCTGACCACTGCTGCATACCCTTAACTAGTTTCCCTGCCTCCTGACTTGGCCTCTCTAATTATTTCTTGACGTTGCAGTCCAAATGATCTTTCTAATATGCAAAACTAGCCAAATGCCTTCTCTGACTAAAATTGTCTGACTCATTAGAAGTCCCTGCTGGTACACTTCCACTGCATCTGGTGAGGCCCTTAATGTAAGTTTCATTGTGCTTTTATTGAATTGATAAACTGCTTTCCCACTAGTCTCTAAGTTCTATGGGCACAGAGGGGCACCTGTGTGGCTCAGTTGGTTAAGCATCCGACTTTGGCTCAGATCATGATCTCACAGTCCACGAGTTTGAGACTCTCATCAGGCTCTGTCCTGACAGGTCAGAGTCTGGAGCCTGCTTTGGATTTTGTGTGTGTGTGTGTTTCTCTCTGCCCCTCCCCTTCTCATACTCTGTCTGTCTGTCCGTCTCTCTCTCTCTCAAAAAAAAATGAACATTCAAGTTCTATGGGCACAGGAACTGAGTATATCCTCACACCTTACATGGCACACAGTAGATAATAAATGTGAAGTCAAATGAATGGATGGATTTATAACAATGATTTGTAAACTATGGGTTTGTGATATGGGTTCATATCAGTGGATCATGAAATCAGTCAAGTGGATTTATAATGAACTTTCATTTTAAATCGAAGAAAAAATAGATGAGAGTAGCATTAATAAAGGTATTATTTCATGCAACTTTTATCATAAAATGTGTAAAATATCTCTTACAGTGAGTTGCAGTAGAATAAAAATGAAAGCCCGTGGTTTATCATAAGCATACATGTTTTTTTTTCCTACAATGAGAAAAAGCAGCTTTTCTACTTAAGAAAATTAGGGGGAAATTTTTCAAATTCCTTGGCAACTGCTCTAGGGGATTTGTATTTTCACAGATTTCAAAGCCTGAAATTCAAGGAAGAAAGTGCCTACTTTAGAGTTTTAGGTTTCTGTAAGCAAATGACAGGAGAACTTAAAATCCTCCTCCTGTCTGGCAACTACTGCCATAGGCCAATTAAGTTTAGGAGTGCTGTTTAATTATATTTCCTCTGAAAGTATATCTTTTTTAAATTTTTATTTATTTTTGAGAGAGATAGAAAGAGAGAGAGCAAGGGAGGGGCAGAGAGAGAGGGAGACACAGAATTGAAGCAGGCTCTAGGATTCAAGCTGTCAGCACAGAGCCCAACGCAAGACTCGAACTCATGGACTGCAAGATCATGACTGAGCTGAAGTCAGATGCTTAACTGACTGAGCCACCCATGCACCTCCCTCTGAAAGTATATCTGAAGCATATATTGTCTTATGTCTTGGAGAATTTGTTAGCTGGCTGCTTCTCCAGCCTTCTCTTTGAGAGCTGAGTGCCTGAGCCAATGAGGTGCTGCCATTCTGTTTCCATAGCAATAAAAGAAACAAACCTTCACCTACTATCTCCCGAAGACAAACCTCACAACTCAGGGCCCACATCAAGAGAATCTGAATGAAAGGTTGACTTTCTCCTCTAGTTTGACTTTCATTACAATACTGAAAGATTCAACCGGACTGTCCTTAGAAGGGAAAGTTGTGCCCACGCCAGTTCAGCCTTTGTAAAAGCCTTTGACTGGATTTACTGCAAGTCTGTCTCTCTACCCTACACATACTGTGGATTTTCTGTTTTGGCCTTTCAATCGCTTGGAATGACCAAAGTCTCAAGTTCTGGAACTTCTGGATTTCATCTAAAATGAATGCTAATTTTATGTTGATGAGAAACAGTTTTCTATAAAATTGTGATGCCTTTAAGACTCTTGACTTAGAAAAGGACCACATGGGAGAAACAGATCTTTGAGCAATTCCAGGTAAGCTCATTGGAAATGTTTTATGTACTTTCTCCGTCTGGCTATTATCACTAACCAGTGACCTTTCTGAAAGCTCAGTTACTCACTGGTGACTACAGTGTCACTGGTTGACACATTCAGCCACCTGAACCTCGGTAAAATCATCAAGGAGAAATACAGGAAAAGAAAAGAATAGGGAGAAAGAATCCTAAATCACACATGGGTGTGCATGCATAGACACACACACACACACACACACACACACACACCCCTCTATAGTCTTAAAGCCATACAATGCAACATTAGGTCACTATGGATGCAGTAGATCTATCTATGTCAATACAGAAGTAGCTACTAGATATCCTGTTATGTTAAAAGAGCAAAGACATAGCATATTGTGTAAAGTATACTCTCATGTAAAAATTTTTTGAGATTTTATGTATACTCTATGTATATTCATATTCACAGAACTTTTCTGGAAGTATACACCCCCAAAAAGCCTGTTAACAGTGGTTCCTTCATGGGACAGTACTAGAAATAGAGGGCTGATGTTTAGGTGGCATGCAGTCATTGAAATATTAAAATACCACCATACTGGTTATATATACAGTTGAGCCTTGAACAAGGCCAGGCAATAGGGGCACTGAACCCCATGCAGTCAGAAATCCTAGTATAACTTTTGATTCCTCAAAAATGTTACTAATAGCCTACTATTGACCAGAAGCCTTACCCATAACATACAATCAATTAACATGTATTTTTATCTTATATGTATTATATACTATACTCTAACTTTAATAACTTTTTCTTAATTTCTTTTGGTGTTCCTAGGCTACATGGTTAGGCTGTGAGTTTTTTCAAATTGTCACGAATCTTCAAAAAATTTTCCATTATATTTATTGAAAAAAATCAGCATATAAGTGGACCTGCATGGTTCAAACTATTATCATTCAAGGATCAACTGTATTCATTTTCCAAACCGTTCAAATGTCCTCCCTGCCACCTTGGTTGCCCCAGCTCCTCTGGTACCCCCAGACCTCCTCATGATTAGGCAACTAAGGGTTAATGCCTGGTGCAAGAGTAGGAGTGGAGTCCACAGAACCCTGTTCCAGCCCTAAAGCCCATGTCTTTTTTGATTGTTCAATAGCCATGTCTTACTAGTTGTTACATATTTTGAGTATTTATGTGTGTAAGTGTTTGGAAGGAGAGACTTTCTTTTTAAAAGCAAAAGAATATATGCCAAGGCATTGTTTAAGTAGAAAAAAAAAAAAGAAAAGGCAACAACCAAATGTTTGTCAATGTAAAACTAGCTAAAAATATAAATGGATATGTTTGTAGGATAGAAATCCATGCAGCCATAATGATATAGAAATCAATCCTCAACTTGTTTTATAGATTTGCCTTAAGTATAATTTGAATTATGAGTTTCTTTTAAAATAATCTGGTGTTAGAGGAATGGGCTGGGTATAGATGAATGAAATTAGCCATAAATTGCTAATATAAACCCTAGTGATTTTTTTGGTATACAGAGCTTTTTATCTCTAATATTTGGAGATAATAGGTTTATTTTTGTATGTGTTAAACTGAAATGGGCTCACTGTAAAGGAAATCATAATACAGGAAAGCCTCAGGGGCCAAAAATTATCTGAAGTACTAACACCTAGAGATGACCACTGAAAATATTTTGGTTAGTAATTTCTAGAATTATCTCTAAAAAACAGATTTAAGTAATTGTCCATAAATGGGAAAAGCTATACATGCATGCTACGTACACTTTTAATCAACAATTTCATGAGCTTTTAATGTCAGTAACTGTAGAGATATCATCTGTTTTTAATGTTTTATTTATTTCTGAGAGAGAGAGAGAGGCAGCGTGAGCAGGGAGGGTCAGAGAGAGAGGGAGACACAGAATCAGAAGCAGCTCCAGGCTCTGAGCTGTCATCCAGTGAGCTAAACTGGATAATGGGTGATTTCATTATAACGTTTTCTCTACTTTTGTGCATTTAAAAAATTTCTCCACAAACGGGCACCCTCCTACACTATTGGTGGGAATGTAAACTGGTACAGCCCCTCTGGAAAACAGTGTGGAGGTTCCTAAGGAAACTAACAATAGAACTCCCCTAGGACCCAGCAATAGCACTGCTAGGCATTTACCCAAGGGATACAGAAATGCTGAGGCATAGGAGCACATGTACCCCAATGTTCATAGCAGCACTCTCCACAATAGCTAAAACATGGAAAGAGCCTAAGTGTCCATCAACAGATGAATGGATCAAGAAGATGTGGTTTATCTATACC
>NW_024081354.1:748803-789610 GCF_003009895.1 Hyaena hyaena | reverse complement strand
AGGGAGAGAAGCAAACCATGAGAGACTCTTGAATGCTGACAAAAACTGAGGACTGATGGATGTGGGGGGAGGGGGAATGGGCATGAAGGAGGGCACTTGTGGGGATGAGCACTGGGTGTTATGTGGAAATTAATTTGACAATAAACTATTAGGAAAAAAAAATTTCTCCACAGTGAACTGAAGTTTAAAAAATGATGATATGTCGGGGCACCTGGGTGACATAAGAGTTCAACTCTTGGTTTTGGTTCAGGTCATGATCTCATGGTTCATGGGTTAAAGCCCCACGTCGGGCTCTGTGCTGACAGCTCAGAGCCTGGAGCTGCTTCTGATTCTGTGTCTCCCTCTCTCTCTGACCCTCCCTGCTCACACTGCCTCTCTCTCTCTCTCAGAAATAAATAAACATTAAAAACAGATGATATCTCTACAGTTATTGACATTAAAAGAAGTTCATGAAAATGCTGATTAAAAGTGTACGTAGCATGCATGTATAGTTTTTCCCATTTATGGACAATTACTTAAATCTGTTTTTTAGAGATAATTCTAGAAATTACTAACCAAAATATTTTCAGTGGTCATCTCTAGGTGTTAGTACTTCAGATAATTTTTGGCCCCTGAGGCTTTCCTGTATTATGATTTCCTTTACAGTGAGCCCATTTCAGTTTAACACATACAAAAATAAACCTATTATCTCCAAATATTAGAGATAAAAAGCTCTGTATACCAAAAAAATCACTAGGGTTTATAATATTCCTAAGCTCAGTTACCAGGTTTTGAGAGCCTAATGTATACAAGGTAGCATGCCAAGAGCTTTTCTGATGTGGCCTCATTTCTTGTGCGTGACAGCCCAGTGAGGCATAAACGTCCATGTCCCCATTTTGCAGATGAGGAAACTAAGACTCAGAAAAGTAAAAGTAAATGTCTTGAGGTCCTACAAGCAGTGAAGCAGAGGAGCTGTCATGCAAAATCAGGCCCACCTGACTCAAAAACGCAAGGAAAATTTTAGTAAAGAATGTTGAGGGGGGCGCTTGGGTGGCTCAGTTAAGTGTCTGACTCTTGATTTCGATTCAGGTCAGGATCTCACAGTTTGTGAGTTCAAGCCCCATTTTGGAGCCTGCTGGAAATTCTTTCTCTCCCTCTTTCCTTCCCCCGCTTGCTCGCTCTCTCTCACTCTCTCTCTCAAAATGAGTAAACTTTAAAATAAAAAGTAAATTAACAATATTGTGGAGGGAGAAAAAACCATAATCCTGATATTCTGACCCAATTTTCATCTTTTACTACATTATTTTCTAGCTTTTGTACATATAGGTTCATACTTGTATGTAATTGTATCTATTGCATATATCACTTCTCAGCCTTTTGGCTAAGATCAAGTGTTGTATCTATTGCATATATATCATTTTATATCTTTGTTCTTAAGCATTTCTTTGTGTTCCCATAGGCTTTAAAATAATCATCTAAAATCTATGTAAAACTCTTCAATATTTTACTTCAATATTACTCTTCAATAATTTACCAATCATTTTGGTTCTTTAATTCTAATTTTTAATATCCATAACATTGTAACAATGGTTACATTTTTGCAGTTCATCTGTGGATCTCCTTTCTCCTTGTTGACTCAGTCCCTGTGGTTACAGCCATTCAGTTTAGTAGACAACAAATATTTATCAAATACCATTGTGGCCAAATCTCTTTGCCAGGCTCCATGGGGACACATAGAATGACATAGTGGAGTCCTGCCCTTCAAGAACCACACAGTCCGGTTGGGCATGCAAGAAACTGAATACAGAAGGCAGTTGCTTGGAGCTGGCCTCCTCAACCTCTCACTTTTTGTGCCAGGGACTCCCGCTAAGTCCCCTAAGTTCAGGATTGGCCCCTGTCCTTGCAGGAAGCAGATACAAGGTCCAAAGCACCAGCAAAGCCTCCCTCTTGCTCTTGCTGCATCTTCCTTTCAGACCCTCGCCTGAATCCTAGCCCCTGTGGCATCATCTTCTTGGCTAGGACACTCCACCCCAACTGCTTCTCTGACGCTGTGTCCCTGAGATCTCCTGACTAGGTCCCCATGCACAGCAGAATGCAGACAGCTACATATGGCGGCCTTGTCATCTGGTCTTTAGGCCCTCACTGCTTACCCATTTTCTTGGCCTCTTTCTGGCCCTGACCTTGGTTCCACCCAGCACCAGGGCCCAGCCCGTTCTGTACCTACCTCCACCTGCACATTCTGCCTTTCTTCCAGGGCCACATCTCTGGCCTTTCAGCTCCCTTTCTGATGGTACCCTCCTGACCACAGTTTCCCTAAGGACATAGTGCAAGTGTTCTGTATCCCCCAGCATCTAGCACAGTACTCACAGCAAGGGTCTGTAAGTATTTTTGCTGTTAAATGAGCATTTACAGGTGGCCCAGGAATCACTTCATCTCTTTGAGTTTCAATTTCCTCATCTGTAAAATTGACTCAAGTTCTGATTCCCTTTAGCTCTAAAAATCATTAGACCACATAGCCGGGTTTCTCAAGCATCGGTCATGCTACAGAAAAACATTTGTTTCATTTTTCAGCTGATTCTTAAGCAAATTTATTCTAGGGCACTATTGGAAACCAGTAACTGACTTGGAAATTTGAGTGAAATCTGCTATCATTGTAATCCTTCTGTTGGTCTTTGGTTCTCCTAACATTTTTTGGTATTGGTTTTTATTTTTTATCAAACAATCCACTGATATCATTTAAAAATTAAATTGTGTTCCAAGTTTATTAATGGAAAGTTAGAGATTTTGCCACCACTCCCTGCCCCTCACTTCTGAGTTCTACTCTTTAGCAGCCTCCTTAGTGGCAACTATTTTCAACTCTTGTAACTATTTCTTTTGGAATTTAACATCATACTTCTGAATAATTGCCTCCACTCCATTTGTCGCTTTTTAGCTTTAGACATTGTCTGTTGACTTCCTGGTGTGGTAGATGAGGATTTAGCACATATATCCTCCCTCCATTCCCTCCCCTGCTCTTCCATTGCAGTAAAAATTAACTTTTTTTTAAATGATTAAGTGTTTATATTAACATATATGATAGTATACCTTACTATAACTATGTTTACTTTCTCACATAATATTTTTAACCTAGAGTCATTACATAATTTTTATTTTCTTAGATTCTTACGTTCTTTTTTTTTTTATGTTTATTTATTTATTTTGAAAGAGAGTGGGAGAGCATGAACAGGGGAGTGGCAGAGAGAGTGGGAGACAGAGAATCCCAGCCAGGCTCCACGCTCAGTGCAGAGCCTGACTTCGGGCTCAATCTCATAAACTGTGAGGTCATGACCTGAGCTGAAATCAAGAGTTGAACACTTGGGGCGCCTGGGTGGCTCAGTCAGTTAAGCGTCCAACTTCAGCTCAGGTCATGATCTCACGGTTCATGGATTCCAGCCCTGCGTCAAGCTCTGTGGTGGCAGCTACGTCAAAGCCTGGAGCCTGTCTTTGGATTCCGTGTCTCCCTCTCTCTCCAACCCTCCCCTGCTCATGCTGTCTCTATCTATCTCTCTCAAAAATAAATAAAACATTTAAAAAAAAACACAACCCACATTTTTTACAAAAAAAGAGTTGAACACTTAACTGACTGAGCCACCCAGACTCCCTAGATTTCTACGTTTCTATTAGTAATATCACCCCAATTGTTCTGTTTCCTATTATAACTGCTCTGTAACAAATTTAGTGGTTTAAAATAATACGAATTTATTCTCTAGTTCTGAGGTCAAATATCTGAAATGGGCTTTACTGGCTTAAAATCAAGGTGTTGGCAAGACTTGGTTCTTTCTGGAGTCTCTGGTAGAGAATCATTTCCTTGCCTTTTCCAGCTTCTAGAGGTGGCCACAATCCTGGCTTGTGATCTTTCCTCAACCACTCTTACCTCCTTTTCCACCACCATATTTTCTTCTCTAACTCTGACCCTCCCTCTATAAGGAGGTTTATGATTACCTTGGGCCCACATAGATAATCTGAGATAATCTCCCTTCTCAAGAGCATTGACTTAATCACAGCTGCAAGTCCTCTTGTTGCATGTATCCGCAGGTTCCAAGGATGGGGACATGGACATGTTTTGGGGGGAGGGTACATTATCTGGCCTACTGTGTGTTCCAACAGATCTGCCAAAGGCCTATCAGTGTTATCCAATAATCTACCAGTTCCATGTCCTGAGTCTTTAGAGGCCTTCACTGTGGGAATTGGCCCCTTCTGATTCGTACCCATTTTGCAGTAGGCTGCAGCTTCCTATAGTGTGCTGATAGGAGAGTTAATGTGTCGAACTTGCATGGACAGTCCTGGTGCAATTCTGTTTCTTTTCCCATTCTCCCTGTTCTTGTCAAATTAAACCTCTTTCAGTCCTCGAATTAGGAGAAAAATCAGTTCTCCTCCTGTGTGCCTTCTTTGTTCTCTCATGACTACCATATTCACAACACTTGTGACACCAGATGTATGTGGTTTCCCCCCCATCCAGCAATTCTCTGTAACACCAGCTGGTGTCCTCAATTCTGACACCATCCACCTGGCGATAACACCAGGTCCCACAGGTAACGACTCAATCCCACATGACTGTACTCACCACCCCCACCAAAGATGCTAATGACAAATACAGGTTTTCATCTGTGCATCTGGCCAATCAGCTAGAAATCAGAGGTTTCTGTGACCCTCCTTGGGTTCAATTAATTTACTAGATCAGCTCACAGAACTCAGGAAAACAGTTACTTGCATTTACCAGTTTATTAAAGGATATGCTAAACGATACAGATGAGCAGCCAGACGAAGCAATGCATACGTTGAGCAGTCTGGGAGAGTCCCAAGCATAGGAGCTTCTGTCCTCATGGAGTCAGGGTGTGTCATCCCCCTGAGTGTGGATGTCTTTGCCAATCCCAATTTCACCAAATCCCATACTGCTGAGAGTTTTATGGAGGCTTCCGCACAGTATGATCAGTTATTAACTCCATTTCCAGCCCCTCTCCCCTCCCAGGAGGATGGGGGCAGAAGCTGAGGCTGGTATCTCCAAGTTTTTAAACATGTCTTGGTTTTTCTGGTGACTAGCTCCCATCCCAGAGCCCACCCAGAGTTGTTCATTAGAACAACAGATGTTCCTAGTGCTCTTATCACTTAGGGATTCACAAGGTTTTCTGGAGCCCTGTGTCAGGAACTGGGGGCAGAGACCAATATACTTTTTCTATTATCTCACAATCCTGTACTACCATTTTTGTGGGGTTCTGGAAAATAAAGAAGATAAACAAGTGTGGTCAAGTCTTCATGTTTATCTAATGGTTGTCTTTCACACAGACCTTTATAATGGGGATTTTTGACTTTGTTTTTATGGAGCCAAGAAGGAAGAGTTTTGATCTATAATTTAAGCAGGTGAACAGGGATGAGAAATTGAGACATTCATTTGCAATGTAATTGAGCAACAGAGTTAATTTTTCAGGAAGTTCTGTGCAAGATCTACTGTAGAGATTTCTCATTTCAGTGAGAACTAATGTGGCCTGATGGAAGAAGGGCCTAGGAGTTTTTTGCTACCTCTGTGATCATTCTGAGCTTCAGTATCCTCATCTGTAAAATTGGGACAACAATAATTGACCACTTATTGTATCCTTGGATCACAGTATGCACTCAATGATGACAAAT
The DNA here is from genome assembly GCF_003009895.1 of Hyaena hyaena. Taxonomy (NCBI): domain Eukaryota; kingdom Metazoa; phylum Chordata; class Mammalia; order Carnivora; family Hyaenidae; genus Hyaena; species Hyaena hyaena. The sequence goes on along the minus strand of NW_024081354.1, from coordinate 783,967 downwards.
TTTAAATTGCTTTCAAGTCAAGTCCACTGGGTTTTTAGGGGCGAGATGTTATTCTATAGTCAAGACCCTGCACCAAATAACCAGCTCTCAGAATTTATCATCTGTACTTGGGCTTTTGGTGGGTCCTTCCTAATTTGTCTCTAAGTGTTGCTTTGACTCTGAATGGTGTTCAGTCTCTGATATTATTTTCTCACTTCAACCAGAACCTCCCGAAATAGTAGCCAAGACTCCTCCTGACCTCCAGCCATGTACCCCAACCCTCTCATCTACTGCACCTGCTGGGACCCTTGGAACTTGGGACCACGGAAGCTAATCAAGACCCCTCAGCCACCAACCAAGACCTTCACAGGGAAGCCCAAGTAAGGATTATATGGATGGAGTAGAACATGGCCTTTTGAGTTTCATTTGCAGACCTCTTTCTCTTCAATATATCCAAACAGCCAACTAGGCAACAAAATCCCAAGAAGGCCAGAAAGCCTAGCTTTGCACAGCTTTCCCAGACAGCCTGTTGGCAGCACATTGCTCTTACCAGTCCTGCTTAGACTCAGTGTCATTTTATTTATATATATATGGCTTTTTGGTTTTGTTTGTATTATTTTTTAATATAATTTTTTGTAAAATTGGCTTACATACAACACCCAGTGCCCTCCTCCATGCCCATCACCCATTTCCCCCTCTCCCCACCCTGCTATCCACCCTCAGTTTGTTTCTGTATTTAAAAGCCTCCTGTGGCTTGCTTCCCTCCCACTCTGTTTGCAACTATTTTTTCCCCTTCCCTTCCCCCATGAACTTCTGTTAAGTTTCATTTTAAATAAGGAAGTCTCAGGGGTGCCCAAGTGGCTCAGTTGGTTAAGCAAGCATCCAACTCTTGATTTTGGCTCAGTTCATGATCTCACAGCTTGTGGGTTCAAGTCCCACATCAGACTCTGTGCTGACAGTATGAAGCCTGCTTAGAATTCTCTCTCCCTCAAAGATAGTTGCAAATGACATATCAGATAAAGGGTTGATATCTAGAATCTATAAGGAACTCACCAAACTCCACACCCAAAAAACAAACAACCCAGTAAAGAAATGGGCAGAAGATACGAACAGACACTTCTCCAAAGAGGACATCCAGATGGCCAACAAACATATGAAATGATGCTCAGCATCCCTACTCATCAGGGAAATATAAATCAAAACCACACTGAGATACCACCTCACACCACTCAGAGTGGCTAAAATGAGCAAATCAGAGAACACGAGATGCTGGCGAGGATGTGGAGAAACGGGCACCCTCTTACACTGTTGGTGGGAATGTAAACTGGTACAGCCCCTCTGGAAAACAGTGTGGAGGTTCCTAAGGAAACTAACAATAGAACTCCCCTAGGACCCAGTAATAGCACTGCTAGGAATTTACCCAAGGGATATAGAAATGCTGAGGCATAGGAGCACATGTACCCCAATGTTCATAGCAGCACTCTCCACAATAGCCAAAACATGGAAAGAGCCTAAGTGTCCATCAACAGATGAATGGATCAAGAAGATGTGGTTTATCTATACCATGGAATACTACATGGCAATGAGAAACAATGAAATCTGGCCATGTGTAGCAACATGGATGGACCTTGAGGGTGTTATGCTGAGCGAAATAAGTCAGGCAGAGAAGGACAAATATCATATGTTTGCATGTATAGGAGGATTAGGGGAAATGTGACGGAGGAACAAGGGGGAGAAAAAGGGGGGAAATGGTGGGGGAAAGGGAGAGAAGCAAACCATGAGAGACTCTTGAATGCTGACAAAAACTGAGGACTGATGGATGTGGGGGGGACGGGGTGATGGGCATGGGGAAGGGCACTTGTGGGGATGAGCACTGGGTGTTATGTGGAAACTAATTTGACAATAACTATTTGTAAAAAAAAAAAAAAAAGAATTCTCTCTCCCTCCCTCCCTCTCTGCCCCCTCCTGCCTGTCTCTCTCTCTCTCTCTCTCTCTCTCTCTCTCTCTCAATATAAACAAACAAACAAATGGGTGAATGAATAAGTAAATAAATAAAAACAAAGACATCTCAAAGTTTGTGCAGCAGGGAAAGGTCAGCTTCCAAATAAAGGACCCCATAGCCCCCCATGGGGGGAAAAGAGCTTTGGGATCTGGGGGATAAGCTGCCAACCCAGGACCCCCTGGGAAGTGAACCCCCTCAAGTCTTCTTCTAGAGACCACCCCCAAGACCTTCCTGACTAAAGATTTCAGCAGTCAGAGCATATATTCTCATTTGGGGTCATCATGGGGATCTACCTAATCTGGGAAAGCTAAAACAGGTTTCTGAATATTTATTTTCTCTTTTTCATTATCTATTTTGCATTTTCAGGCTAACTCCTCTTCCTCCAGCTGCAAAAAAACAAAATTACATTCCACCAGCAGCAAAACCTGTTGTTGCCCCAAAGTAAGTATTTTTATGTTCGTGGGGCAGGAATTGCCAGAACCCACAATGATTTCCCCCAAACCTCAGATCCTACATGCAAATTGTGTGGCCCTAGCACCCACTTTCAAAGTCATAACAAATAAGCTCTCAATTAGGATGCCCCTGAGAGCCACTATTTCTTGCCTTAAAAGGAACAATACATGATGCATGTCATAGACAAAGAGCCTTGGGGAGCCTCCCAGGCATTTATGGTGGTGGCTTACACTTTTACTGATTACTGTTCTATGTCTAAGGTTTTCTGTAGATGGCAGCTCTGTTTTTACTCCTAAATTAAATTTTTATCCATATTTTGTTAAGCTTAAAAGTGTAACTTAGTTTTAGGCATGTGCATGTTTCTTTGTATTCATTTGGAAAATATTTATTAAGCCCCTACTACTTATTTGGCATTACTTCAGGTGCCGGGAGACAACAGTGATTATAGCAGAGTCTCTGCTCCTGGAGCTTACATTCTAGTGAGAAAATGACCATAAACAAGTTAATACATCCAATGCACCCCAGTACTATGTAGAATATAACATAGGCAAAGGGAGGAGGGGATAGTGAAGGCAGCGTTGTTATTTTCTATGGGAAGTTTAGGGCAAATCCTTATGTAAAAGGGACAGCAGGAACCTGCTGATATCTGAGGCTAGCACTCCTGGTAGAGGGAACAACAAATACCAGGCCCTGAGTGGGAACCAGCTTGGCACAGTTGGTCTTTTCTAGGAAAGCAAAGAGGCCCATGTTGCAGGAGTAGAGGGTGTGAGGAGAGAGTAGAGAGAGATGAGGTCAGAGAAGTAGCAGAGATGATGAATATAGTTGGCAGAATAATGGCCCCCCAAAGAGAAATCCTAATCCCTGGAAACTATGGTTATGTTCTATTACTCATCAAGGGGGAATTAAGTTTGTAGACAGAATTATGTTTGCAAATCATGGGACATTGAGATGGACAGATCATCCTGGATTATTGGATGAGCCCAATGTGATCACAAAGGTCCCTGTTCATGAAAGAGGAGATTGCCAGTTGAAGCAGAGTGATGCAACTGTTGGCTTTGATGGAGAAAAAAAATGCTGCTATGAACACAGGAAGCTTCTAGGAGCAGGAAACATATTTTCCTGTGGAGCCTCCAGGAGGAATATCACCCTGCCAATGGTGAGACCCATTTCAGACTTTGACCTCTAGAACTGTAAGATAATGGGTTGGTTTTGTGTTAAGCCACTTAGCTTGTAGTGAGTTGTTACAGCAGCAATAGGAAACTTATATAATAAAGTTTGCTGCCAGTATAAGGACTTTGGCTTTTACTTTGAAAGAGACAGTGCGTTAGCTGCTAGCGCTGCCATAAACAAACAAACAGAAAAAAACAGACACTGTGGCTTAAGCAACAGAAATTTATTTTCTCACAGTTCTAAAGACTGGAATTTAAGACCAAGGTGCCCACAATGTTGGTTTCCTCTCAGGACTCTCTCCTTGGCTTGCAGATGACCACCTACTTTCCGCTCCTTCACATGGTCTTTTCTTTGCGGGTGCACATCCCTGGTGTCTCTCTGTGTGTCCTAACTCTCTTATAAGGACACCAGTAAGGTTGGATTAGTGCCCACCATCATGGCCTCATTTTAATTTAGTCCCCCATAAGGCTCGATCTTCTACCCTGTCACATTCTGAGGTAGTGGGGGTTAGGGCTTCAACATATAAATGTTGGGGGGGACACAACACATTTAGCCCATAACAGATGGGAAGCCATCAGAGGATTCTGAGAAGAGTGACATGATCCAGCTTGCATTTAGAAACGACTAATCTTTTTTCAAATTTTTTAAATGTTTATTTATTTATTTTGAGAGAGAGGGGGAAAGCATGAGCAGGGGAGGGGCAGAGAAAGAAGAGAGAGAGAATCCCAAGTAGGTTCCATACTGTCAGCGCAGAGCCCTATGCCAGGCTTGATCCCACAAGCTTTGAGATCATGACCTGAGCCAAAATCAAGAGTCAGATGCTTACCTGACTGAGCCACCAGTCACTCTGAAAGGCTAATCTGGCTACTGCGTTGAAAATGGACTACAGTGACCAAGGGTAGGAGCAGAGTCCAGATAAGATGTAATTGTAAGGACCCAAACAAGAGAAGATGGTGCTTGGGCCTGGTGGAAATAGCAGAGGTGGTGAGGAGTGGTACCATTTGGGATATACTCTGAAGGTAGAAACCAGTAGGATCTGCTAATGGAATGGGTATTATGTATGAGAACAAAACAAAAGAGGGGTCAAGGATGACTTCAAGATTTGGAGCTGAGCAATAGGAAGGATGGAATTGCTATTTTCTGCAATTGGGGCAGACTGAGGGTGGGGAGACATTTGTTAGGGCCTGAGCATAGGAAGTGTAAGATGCTTCTTACTATCAAGTGGCAATGTCAAGTAAGCAGTTGGAAAAGTGGGTCTGAGAGAGAAGTCTGGGCTTCAGATATACATTTGATAGTCATTGGCATATACATGATACTTAGAGCCCTCAGCCCAGATCTCCAAGGTGGAGTAGAGCCAGAGGTAGGAAGAGATGGGAGAACAGAGACCCCAAACACTCCAATGCTGAGAGGTTGGAGAGACCCCAAAAAGGAGACTGACAGAGAGTGGTCAGTTAGATGAAGAATCATCTACCTGGTATCTTGGAAGCAATGACAAAAATGTTCCAAGAAGGGTCTTATTATCTGTGTCAACAACTGCTGGTAAGTAATTAAAATGAGGGTTGAGAAATACTGTTGGTTTTAGTGGCCTGCAAGTCATCAGTGACGTGAAGAGCATGGTGTCATCGGTAGTGGTGATAAAGTCTGATTGGAGTGGGATCCATTCATAACAAGGCATCTATTGAATGGCCATGTAGGTGAAACAGTTCCTTAGTGCCTGCCTTCTGTGTGACAGCACATTGCTAGCATGATCACACCTGTAGGTCTTATCTGACCCATATTAATAGTCAAGCTCAAGGTCTCCGTCTCCCAGTACCTCTTATTGGGAGCAACCTCTTTCACACCACAGCTCTACTCTGCCCACATATTAGCCCTTGCTAACACTGTCCTGGTCCATTGCAATACGGTGAGGGACACTTTGTGGGTACTTTTATTTATTTTTATTTTTTAAATGCTTATTTATTTTTCAGGGAGCACTAGCCAGAGAGGGACATAGAGAGAGGGAGACACAGAATCCGAAGTAGGCTCCAGGCTCTGAGCTGTCAGCACACAACCTGGTGCAGGGCTTGAACTCACAAACTATGAGATCATGACCTGAGCCAAAGTCGGACGCTCAACCTACTGAGCCACGCAGGTGCCCCTACAATTCAAAGACCTGTTCATTGTATTTATAACTTTCTAGTGAGACGCTACTGGGGACTCTACATCAGCAGCCAGTCTCTAAGTCCTATTGAGTCAGCACTGAGTGAGTCTGGGAAACGGAGCAGCCAGGAGTGGGAGGGCCAGCTGGTCCTGCCCTCACCATCATGAAGAGGCTCAGATAGACGCTGACATGACCCAAAAACAGGGACATGAGAATCCCTTTACCAGTCAACTTTTAACTTGGGCCTCCAGCCTCAAACACACAGTCTTTGTGAATTACATCCTTTTTGTGAATCCTTTTTTTATTTTGCAAACATATAATGTACAATGTTCATAAATATGAACTACAACATAACTGTTTTAACCATGTTTGGGTAACTTTTTTTTTTATTTCCCAGAAGCCTTGAAAAATGGCAGTAAGCCCAACGCTCTCAACTGGGAGACATTGTTGGCAAATTGCTTTATCTGCAATTCTTTGTAGCACTTAACTTTTTCTTCTTCTATTTTCAGTATTTATGTGCCTCTATTTTTCTCTTCTTAAATAACAAATAGCACATCTCATTCTGTTTCTCTTGGTATGAAGCACTGTGATTTGTATCCATTAACCACTCATTGAATTTATTAAATGAGAAAATGTGAAGTGCTTTGACTGACATCAGTGAAGTATCAAAATTTGGTTAGTGTAATCAGAGTAATTTGAGTAGCTTGACAAGGGGAAAAAGAGTCAAGGAGAGTCATTCTGGATCGACCATACCTTTTATTTTTCAGAGAGAGAAATACAATTTCAATAAACTAAGTAACCACGGAGCTGCACTCTGACCCTTTGAGCAGTTCAGAGGCGAATGCAGTACTGTGAAAGGTCTCTGCTCCAGGAGATCTACGAAGAACAAAAAAAGACATAAGCTTAAATCTATGGCCACCTTTTTTTTTTTTTTTTTAATTTTTTAAATGTTTTTTATTTATTTTTGAGAGTCAGAGTGAGCAGGGGAGGGTCAGAGAGAGAGGGAGATACAGAATCCGAAGCAGGTTCCAGGCTCTGAGCTAGCTGTCAGCACGGAGCCTGACGCACAGCTCGAACCCAGGAACTGCGAAATCATGACCTGAGCTGAAGTCGGATGCTTAACCTACTGAGCCACCCAAGTGCCCCTATGGCCACCTTTTTAAAGAGATCCAGGCTACTCAGTGATTCCCCCACTATCCCACCACCATCATCCCAGGGCTTTCCTAAATTCAGAGGAAGTAAACAAAATCAGCATTGTAAAGAGTTTCTGGTTTTGAATGGGAGCAAATGGTTGATAAGAACGGAGTTGTGTTTTAAGTGGTTTTAAATCTTTTAAATTACATATGAATCCCATTGTATTATCAAAGTATACTGTGTACTCATGCCCATTTTTTAACACACAGAGTGATGTTTTCCCCAGTTAAAATAATAGTATCTGCAGTAGCCAAATCCTTGGGCTGGTTTTCTCAAGGGAGTCTTCAGTGCCTCTCTGGAGGCCTCATTTGGGGATGGGAGATGTGGGATCAAAATCAGACTTTATTAGCCAAGGTGGAACTGCCTCCACCAAGAAAAATCCTCCCAACCCCACACCCCATACCCAGCTGACTTTGGAACAGCCTCACCCTGGTAACCACTCCACAACCCTTAAAGATATTGTGGTTGTTTTGATCATGGAGAAAATGGAACTGCTACATCAGTTTTTGGTTGTCTCTCTTCACAGCAGTTGCCTGATTGTATGTGAGTGTGTGTTGAGGCAGAGGGGAAAGGCCTTAGCTCCATATACCTAAGCCGAACTAGTCTTCTTGTCAGCACATCAGAAGCTGATTACTCTTATTCCAATCTTTTCAACCTTCCAGGTGAGGTTTCTTACAAATACACTTGATATTTGGATACCTGATATGTTCACATTTCTACACCTGAAAACAGCAACTCATTATGACCAGGATTAACCATTTACTTATCCTGAATCTACAATACTGACCATTTCTTGTTTCCTATCACTAATTTCTGATACAAATAAGAAAGGCTTTTGTGCAGACAACGTTAATGTCACTAGTGTGTGCATCTGAGATTATGCACCACAGGAGGGCCCTTTGGATTCTGTCTGGGACTCTTGACCCTTATTTTAGGAGTGGTTCTAATAGGCATAACTAGTCAATTCCCCACTTTTTTACTTCCTGCCTTTTTATCGCAATCTGTATACCAATGATCTCGGGATCGTTGAACATTCCTTAGTTCCTGAGTAGAATATTTCAGAGCTGAAAGGGGCCTCAGAGATCATCCTGGTAATGTCACTTTTTACAGATAAGCAGTGAGATAAGCAAATACAGATAAGCAAAGAGAAGCTTTGAACTTCTCTTTATTCCCTGATTGCTTTCTGAACATGCCTTTCTGTTGCAGAGTGAAAACCCATTTAGGAAAACAAGAGGAGAGCAATAAATTACCTTATGTGAGTAAAAACATGAAGGGGACAAAGGGACTAACATTTATTGAGTGCAGACACAGGCCTTTCACATGTACCTGCCTCATTGGATCTTTGCAACGATCCTATGAGGAGGGGCTATCGTTATTGCATATAACGTAGCTGGTAAGTTGCAGAAAAAGGACTTGAACTCAGCTGAGCCAGACCCCAAAGAGGGCGTATAATTTCCACTCTCTACTACCTTGTGTATGGCAAGAAGAATGTGCCAAGGAAACCAGACACTGACAGCCAGTCCAGGCCAGGGTACAGCTCATGTCCACGTGCCAGAATCCCACCGCCACACAGGGGAACCCACAAATGCTGGGGGAGGAACAACAGGGCACTTGAGGGGGTGGGGCCAGGACCACGCTGGAGAAAGGGATGGGGACTAAACCTAGGAGGATCTAGATAGCTGCCTAGGAGTTTGGGCCTAATCCTTCTGGTGTCTGGGAGCCTTCATGGGTCTGATACAGGCACAGCACCAGGTAAGATTTACATTCTAGAAAAAAACATTAAACTTTGTCTGATGGGATAATACTGGTGCTTTTTACTACCTGCTTTTACCTAATTTCTTTTTTTCCCCTTAAACAAGGATGATACATTTCCTTAATAGTCAGGAAAAAAAAAAATAAACAAACAAAATGTAATTGCCCTCCAGACGGAAAGGATGATGAAGTTTAGGGGAGCCAGAATGAAGGCAGGAAGGCCAGCTGGGCAGGTATGGCCAAAACCAAAGAGAAAGATGAGGGTGGCCTTAGGCTGTTCCAGGGTCAGAATGTAGGGAGGAGAAGAGGAAGCTGGCGTGCATTTAGGCAATAACAATGACAGGGCTTGTGGTGCCATAGGGGTGTCCTGCACAAGTCTAGAAGGCACGATCTTATCCTGGTCTATTTCATAACTGTGCTCGACACTTTCTCGTGTTATTTTGGGTTTCTTCATAAAAACCCTTTGAGAAAGAGTTATCCTAATTTTCTGATGAGGAAACTGAGGCACACAGATGTTGAATAACTATACTTAGGGGCAGAACCAGGGTTTGAACTCAGGCCTAATTCCCAAAACTGAGCAATTTTCATGGCGTCGGACTGCCTTCTGGCCTCTGGTCATGTGGAGAATGCAGATAAGACACAAGGCTTGGGGCAGAGTGCCAAGTGGGATGTCAGCACTTAGGGCTGCACATGTTGAGCTCGAGAAGTCTTGGGAACATCCAGGAACTGTATGAGTCTTGACACTGGATCTCAGGAGAGAAATCTGGGCTGGAGGTATGAGGGTAAGTGGTAACTGGAGAAGTGCACAGGAGGACTTGGGCTCTGGAATCCCACCTCATGTCTCTGTGTTTAAGATGTGAGTAGCACTCTAGTGGAAGATTTGGAGGAATCTCTGCACTCCAACTCTGCAACGTTATCTTACCTTCCACCTTGATGCCCAGGAAGTGATAAACGTGTCACCTGGCTATCGCCTCATTCGAAACAGGGAGCAGATTTCTGTCACCTTGGGAGATGAAATGTTTGATAAGAAAAAGGGGTCGTCATCAGAGATCATGGACAGAGTCAAAATTTCCAGGTAATTCCCTTGGACCTAATCTGGCTCCTCAGAGCTATCCCTGTTGGGCTTGGCCTGGCCTTAAGGAGAAGCTCCTAACTTCCATGCCCAATGCACAGGGTCTCTGTTCTGAAGGTGCTATAAAGTCGCTTCTCTCCTCATCCCTGTGCTGCTCCTCTCCACACCCACCTTTCTGCCCTGATTCCATTTGAGACAAGATGAAGGTCAGGTCAGGCAGCTGATCTGAAAAGTGATTGGGTATAGTATAATTTGTACTAAAGGAAAGCAATTATTCTTAGAGGTGATGAACAGATGAAATATTCATAAAATAGTCTGAATTTGGAAGATATAAAGTAAGAGGAAAGTCAGGGTTTGGGGGGGGTGGGGACTGAGTATGCATCCCTTTCTCATTATGCCAAAAGATGTCCCTGAGCTCGTGCCTCTGGGAGGCACAGCATGGAATATTCTAGCTGAGTCTACCCTAGTTGAGCACAGTACATCCATCCTCTGTCATTCAGGCCCTACCAGCTCTATCCTCCGATACCATGTAAAGTCAACTCCCACATCCTTTCCATTCTACTTCCTAGATCTCATTCATGCTTCTCTCCCCCTGTCTCCTCTTACATCCTCTCTTGTTTCCTCACCTTGTTGAATGGAGGACCATCTCTCTCTCACTGCACACGTCACTGCCTACTGCCCTGTCTACTCCAGCTCAACCAAATAGAGCTAAATAACTTATAGACATCATGGAGGCTCCAGACCCAGAAACACAGAAAATTGTTATCTATTCTGAAAGCCATGCTCTGAAATCCCCTCTTTGTCTTGTGTCTGGACCATTCCTTGTCTATGATTCCCTGTCAGCATCAATCCATCTCCCACCTTTCCCATTTCCTAATACTCTGAATTATTCCTCCTCCATTTCAACAGTCATTACTGAATCAAGGTCAAACCCTGATAGATCTTTGACATATTCCTCTTTCCCTTGTATACAACAGGTAACCAATCCACTCCTCCACCTACTCACACCCCCCACTTCAGGCTAGCTTACCCAAAAGGGCTGAGTCTGGGGTTCAATTCACCCTGCTGCCTAATTCCTTCTCCCAGACTACCCTTCCACCCCTCTCCTGAACCCCATGATAATGGAGCAGTTGCCGAACATGGCCTGACTCTTACCAAGCCAGAGATAGTCACATACAGGGAGGTACCTGACTGGCACAGAATGGAAGCTCTGAGGATGATAGAAGAATTCCTTATCCCGTAGGACTGATATCATTACTGACCTACAAGAGCAGATCTCAGAGTTGACAGTGATCATTGAGCAAATGAACAGAGACCATCATTCTGCCCAGAAACTGGTGAGTGATTCTTGAGTTAGCTGACATCTCTATGGGTAGGGGAAAGACTGTTTTTTGTGTTTTTTTAGATCGCCTGCTATGTTCCAGGCAAGATGCCAAGCACTTTACTCACAGGAGCCATGTTATCTAGGTGACAGCTCTGAAGATAGGACCATGGCTACACAGTAGGATTTCTCTGATTCCATCCTCATCTATAACTGCAAGAACTTAAATCTATCCTCAAAGCCTAACTCAATTTCTTGGAGTTCTTCAGGTGCCTGCAGTGTGTTCATTGCTACTGACCTCACCATACCAGAGGTGTGGCCATTTCACGTCAGGCTTGCTGTGGAGAGTTAAACTTCAGAGGGTGCTGAGGCTCTTCCTAATGGCAATAGTGCAGTTAATGCACCCAGAACCTTTCAGTACCCACTTCCTGGTGCTGCTAAAATTGCAAAGCCCAGTTCAGAATTTGCTGAGGTCAATTTATACTCTCTGTGTTTCCCGGGGATTTTGGTGACACCTCCTTTAGATTTACCCTCTGTTTTATCACAGTCTCTTCTTCCTCACATCAGGCAGGGATGCCTGCTGGCCTGAGCTGGAGCAAAAAACCAGAGCAATGCTCAGAAACAGCTTCCCCCCACACTCTACTTGCCTGTTGTTACTGAAATCCTTCAGGCCCTCCCCTCACTCTCTGACATGCCCCAGATGTGTCTGAATCCTACAGTGACCAGGCTTGTGACTCACACTGAGACCTCCCCTACTATTGATTCATTACTATATTTATCTGAAAACCCTGCCAGGTTTGTGGTCTACTTCTACAGATAGGAAATTAAGGCTCAGGAAATTACATAAGTTCTGTGAGATCAGTCATCAATGGTGGATTATTGGGCAACATGCACATTTTAATTCACTGAATCATTGGCCCTGCTAAAGTCCTATTTAGAGATTATTTCCATGCAGGGACCTCATATTGTGATACTTAAAGTTCTTTCACCTGTGAATGTCCCAAATTCTTGTGTGACCCTGTGGAAGACCCAGCTGTGGTGCTGGCTGCTGGTGAGTAGTCAGAGAGGGACAGAGAGAACCCTGAACCCTTTTGTCTCAGTTGGCAGCAGGTGCTGACTAGTCTGAAAGTGTCCTTTCCTCCTGAGACACCAACCAGAGAATCTGATGTGTTAAAAATGGAAGGTCACCTGGAAATCAGCAAATTTTGCCTGTGGTAACACACTTTTCTGACAAAGAGAATTTATTAACACCAGATTTTAAGTTCATTGAAGGTGTAGGGTTTGAGTCTTAGGCCTCTTTGGCTCTTCCAGGCCAACCTCTTTGCTCAATAGATGATTACTTAATTGAATTACATATTAAAGAAATCTAAAGGCCAAGATCTTAGAAAGAGATTACTGTCCAGCAAAGAGACCAGACCTGCCCGTAAAACCAATTAGTGAAACAGATGGTTTCTGTGCACCAACATTATGAACTGATCACATACCAAACAGCAATAGACCAAGGCAGGGATTGCTCCATTCCGTGTAGTGATGTGCTCTCTGGGACCGCAGAACACAAAGAGGAGAGTGTGGGGAGTAGAGCACTCCCCATGAACAGGAAGGCTTCTCAGAAATTGCAGACTGCAGTGAGAGTGGGGTCCTCAATCCTATATCATTAATGCCACGTTGCTTCCAGCTCTCTGATGAAATGGATCTCCGCTGTGCTGAGATGCGGCAGAACTTCGAAAACAAGAACAGGTACGCTTTCTAGCACAAGCCCCTGTGTGCTGAAGGCCCTAAGACTCCTGCTTCCCTGCAAGGTTTTATTTCACTGGGATTTCAGACAGTGCCAAATGGAGCTGGGTAGGCAGGGATGGGGGAAATGGACAGGATTGTTTGATTTGAAGCCACCAAAATGTAGCACAGAGAAGGTCATTCCTGGTTTTGCACTTTCTGATCCAATTACTTCATTTCAAGTATAATCTTCCTTTCTGTTGATTGCTGAGGAGAGCCAGTTTTCGTTCTCTATGAAATTTCTGTGACAAACAACTGTTGTTTTCAGCCCAGGCTCCTCCTCCCATTTCCCCTGCCTCTTCACTTCCTCCCACTCTTTCTCTTCCTCTTTTTTGTCCAGTCATCTCTACTGTCCCTGGCTACTCCCAGGACCTGGGCAGAATGGGAAGAAGGTATGGGAGGAGCAGAAGCCAAAACCACAAAGACAAGCCAAGGGGAAGTAAGAGGAAATGTGTTGCCTGTGTAGGTGAGGAAACCTCAAAGCCTCCTTCCAGGCTACTTGCTGGGCACCAGAGCAGCCTCAGAAGTCCCAGCAGAGTACACTCAATGAGTACACCTCATTGAGTCACAGACTTGCTTTCAAAAAATTATAATAAATAATATATTTGTTATATAATAGCTTTCATTATTTTTAGAGCAGTTTTAGGTTCACAGTAAAATAGAGCATAAAGTACAAAGAATTCCCACAGACAGCCTGACCCCACACCTGCACAACCTAAATAATCATTAACATCCTGCACTACTGTGATGCATTTGTTACAATCGATGAACCTACATTGATAAATTATTATCACCTGAAGTCCATAGTTTACATTACAGTTCACTGTTGGTGTTATACATCCTATGGGTTTTGACAAATGTATAATGACATGTGTCCACCATTACTGTATCATACAGAGTAGTTTCACCTCCCTGAAAATCCTTTGTACTCTGCCCATTCATCCCTCCCTTCCCACTAACCCTTGGCAACCATGGATCTTTTTACTGTCTCTACAGCTGTGCTTTTTCCAGAATATCATATAGTTGGAATTGTATAGTACATAGGCTTTATGGACTGGTTTTAGTAGCTTAAATATTATGCACTTAATGTTCCTCCATGTCTTCTCTTGGCTTGACAGCTCATACAGGCTTTCATTTTAACATTCATCTTGAACACTGCCAGCTTCTGCCTCCTGGAATGGAGGCTAAAGAGACCCTGGGCTCTAAAATTATCCTGGATGCTAATGCAGCCTACAGTTTCCCAAGACAGCCATAAACAAATACTGTGCTGTTAGCAGGGAGTCTATGGGCCCCACCGGCTCCATTCAAAATAATGGTTGGTTGCGGCACCTAAGTGGCTCAGTCAGTTAAGCATCTGACTTCGGCTCAGGTCATGATCTCACAGTTTGTGGGTTTGAGCCCCACATCAAGCTCTGTGCTGATAGCTCGGAGCCTGGAGCCTGCTTCAGATTCTGTGTCTCCCTCTCTCTGCCCTTCCCTGCTCATGTTCTGTGTCTCTTTCTCTCAAAAATAAATAAACATCAAAAAATTTTTTAAAAAATAATGGCAAAAACAGGTCCTCACCTTTTTCTGGGTGGATGCCAGGAGAATGAGTCAGGAAGTGAGGGCTCTGCAGGCTACCCACAGCTTCCTGTGTGAGGGGGGAAAGGTAGGATCAACTGAGTGTAATAGCTCAGCTCTGGACTTCTTTTCACTGATTGTGGACTTCTCCCGGGGTCTCACAGGGAGCTCAAAGAGGCTCATGCAGCAGAGCTCAGTCAGTTGGAAAACAGCTACAAAGCAACACTGAAGGCAGAGAAGCTGGCTGCCCAAGAAAAACTAGGTATGGTCTGAACTGGGGAGAATGACTATGGTGAAGGGTGAGAGACTGACCATGGGGGTCTAGGAACAAGGAACTCCCGTGGCCATGGATGGGCTGTGGCTACGCTCTCCAGATGTCCTCCTAAAGCTCAGAGACAGGCAGTGACTGAGAAATACTGAAAAGAGGAAAACCGCATCACCAATGTCCCTCCTATGCCCAAGAGATAGACTGGCCTGCAACCAAGTGTTAGGATCTGAGCAAGTTCTTAATCTCCTTGAGTCTCATTTATTCTGCCTAAGAATTAAAGACAATAATACCTGCCTTTATCAGAGAGATTAGAATGTGAAAGCACTTTTTAAAAATATTTTTTAATTCTACAAATATAATACTATTGTAATTTAGCAAGTTACATCATCTGTAAAATGGTGGTGTTTTATTCTATTATAATGGACACACTATGATTTATATGGCTTTATAATGCATAAGAGTTCTGTTGGCCACTTATCCCATTATTTGCCTTGGAGATTTTGAGATTACAGACTAATCTCCACAGGGAGAAGGGGAAATTCTATAATCTCCCTTTACTTTTCCTTACTTTTTAAAAAGAGGATATCTATAGCTTGCTGATTTTCCAATTTTCTAAAGAAAACATGTGTCATTTTCAAAATCAACATACGCTGAAAACATTGCTTTAAAAAGAGAGAAGCAGGGGTGCCTGGGTGGTTAAGTGTCCAACTTTGGCTCAGGTCATGATCTCACGGTTTGTGGGTTTGAGTCCCATGTCAGGTTCTGTAATGACAGCACAGAGCCTGATTTGGATCCTCTCCCTCCCCCTCTCTCTGCCCCCTCCCCTTGCGTGTACTCTGTCTCTCTCTCTCTCTGAAAAATAAATAATAGAAAATAAATAAAACTGCTTTAAAAAGAGAGAAGCAGATGCATACTACAGGGTTTTGCTCCTCTTTCCCCCACGGATGTAGGCTTACCCCCAGGGATTAGTTCTCACATTTGGTGTGCATCAGAATCACTTGGGAAGCATATTATCCACAGACACTGGGCCTCTCCCCTGAGACCTCAATTCAGTGGGTTTGGCTGGGTGGGGAGTAAGGATAGGAGGACAGGCATCTGGATTTCTAAAAAGCCCCCAGTATGATTCCTGAGTTACAACATGGTTTTAACACCTAGAGGATGAGTTGGAGGTGAAGGAAGAGTACAGGAGAGCTCACACTTGAATATGAAACTTTCACTTTAGAGGAATAACGATGACCCTGTTTTCCTTTTGTCCAGATGAGATGGGAAAGGAATATAAGTACTTGAAGAATATGTTTCATATGTATCAGGTGAGATTCAGAGCTCCTTGGTGGATTATGAGAGTAAGAGAGGCAAGGCTCATTCCTGGCTGATGACATCAAGCTGAATCTATAGCTCTTGGCCAGAAAATAATTTCCTGAGA
This sequence comes from Hyaena hyaena, assembly GCF_003009895.1. Taxonomy (NCBI): domain Eukaryota; kingdom Metazoa; phylum Chordata; class Mammalia; order Carnivora; family Hyaenidae; genus Hyaena; species Hyaena hyaena. The sequence continues at coordinate 767,860 of NW_024081354.1, read as the reverse complement.
TTCCCAGCATCCTTCAATCTAGGCGGCACTAAGCACATCCAGGGAGAAGAGTGGCCTGCAGACTGTGGTGGCTTCCATGTGTGACAAGTCAGTCACCGAGACCCTAACGAAGTCCACTGACAAATATGTGTATAATTACAAAAGTAATACCTGTTCATGGTTTTCTACTAAATGGAAATACAAAAACCAACTACAACAATGACAAAAGAGAATTACCACCCCAAGACAACCTGCTGTTAGTATTTGTCCTTTGTAACATCTTTGATTTTAATAGAGTGCTAGGCCAAAAGAGATAAATGTTTTAAAGGCCTTTGATACATTTGGCCAAACTGCCATCCAAAAAGGCTCTCATTGCACCCCCACGAGCTGGGCCTGGGGTGCTCTAGCCATCTCAGAATATAACTCATTCATTGAGTCAGCTAATGTGAGGGAGGCTGGGGAAACAGGCCCTGATTTCTTCCTAGTGGGATGAGAGAGTAGGAGACAAGGAATGAACAGGTGGAGGCAGCAAATCCCCATCCTATTGGTGACCGGCTAGTTGTGGTTTGCCCAGGACTTTCTAGGTTTTAGCATCAAAAGTTCAGGGTCCTGGGACACAACTCGGTCTCAAACAAAGACAATCGACCATCCTCTTAAAGGAGGAAACCAAGGTAAGCACCAGCACCTCCTCTGAAATTCTATTTGCCATCCACAGTTTCAGTTTCAAAATTGTATCTAAAACTCATTTTTCTTTTTTTTTTTTTTAGCTCCTTTTTATTTATTTTTTTTTATCATTTTTTTTTTTTACAAATAGTTTATTGTCAAATTAGTTTTTACATAACACTCAGTGCTCATCCCCAAAGTGCCCTCCTTCATGCCCATCCCCCCCTCCCCCCCACATCCATCAGTCCTCAGTTTTTGTCAGCATTCAAGAGTCTCTCATGGTTTGCCTCTCTCCCTTTCCCCCACCATTTCCGCCCTTCTTCTCCCCCTTGGTCCTCCGTCAAGTTCCTCCTAATCCTCCTATATGTGCAAACATATGGTATTTGTCAAGATGTATCTTGATACAGTCAGGGACAACATCTTAGAGCAAAGCCTAGGAGAAGCATCAGGCTGGTGAGAAGGTAAGCTGCCCCTTATGTTTGCATCAGTCTGTGCCTCTCCAGAGAGTTTGACCTCTGTGGAAACTGAACTGCCCACCAGTCTTAAAGATGATAAAAGAGAACCTTTACCTAAATGGCCCCAAACAATTACAAATGAGTTCTGATGTCTAGCCCCAATGTGAGTTATGCTGCTAACCTGGAAGAAAAAAAAGGAGGTTAGGGTCCTGAGCCCTTACTAGCAGCATCCAGGTCCTAAGCCTTTCTTCTCCTTGGGTCCCGCCCCCTTGAAGTCTGAACCAACCAATAGGATTGGCATCAGGTTAAGCTTTTTTAACCTCACCCACAAGGGAAGTTAGATTTGCTGAGTTAAAAATAGACACTCTCTGAAAAACATACCATTGTTTTCTAAGTGTTCAAATTGACTACTAGGCCTTTCCCTTGTTTCTTCACTACTATTGAGTGATTCATGATTCAGAGGAAGCTGACTTGTGAATCTGCAGCAGGGGAGTCCTACCTGTCTTTAAAGGAAACCCAGTTCCAAACTGTTCCAAACAAACACCGTGCAAAACTTGCCTTTGACTTTCAGAGTTCTGCAGGCCCTAGGGTGACCTGGGCTAGAATTTACTCCCACCAACCACCCACAGAGGGACTCTCAGCAAGCATTCCAGTGAGGGAAGCTTTAAAAGGCCCAGTGCTGTGCTTGGAGCCAGTGTGCAGCCTTTTCCAGGACTCTTTTCATGGTGCCTTTGTGCCCCCACAGGACAGCATTTATGATGAAATGGAAGATAAGTGGTTGAAGAAGAAGGCAGAATGGGAGAAGGATGAGAAGTTGGAGCGGGAAAAGATCCTCCTACAGCAAAGTGAGTGCAAGAGCTTCTGTCTTTTTGATGGCACATGTACCCAAAAAACTGCCATTAAGTTTGGTCTTAGCTTGAGAACGTCAGCCTTAGATTCACCAAGGATGATGGACACAGGGCTGGATTCTTGAATCAAAGGTTCATGGAGTTTTCGAGAAAGTGACAAGGGTGGAGTCTTTTCTAAAACTCAGCTATTTGAGGGTGTAAGCCCGTAGCTTCCAAAGCTCTCTGATTCCAAGTTTAGCTGTCATGGTCTGAAACAAGCTCTGGCATCTGTAGGAGTGTTGGCTTGTTACCTGGATACAAGTGACCCCAAAGTTCCAGAAAAATGTTCTTGAATTAGAGTTTCAAATATTCACTTGTTGGGAGAGTGACAACACAATCATCCTGAAAGCCTCTGTATTCCCATATCCCCCCAGAGGATCTCAATTTTTCAGACACAATTAACATATAACACTGCATATGTTTAAAGAGTGTAATGTGTTGATTTGATACATTTTTATATGATTATATATTTTTACTATTTCCAACACTTAGCACAGAGTTTGGATCATAGAAAGTGTTTTATGGAGGCTCTGGGTGGCTCAGTCAGTTAAGTGTCCAACCCTTGATCTCAGCTCAGGTCTTGATCTCAAGGTTGTGAGTTCAAGCCCCATGTTGGGTTCCACACCAGGAGTAGAGCCTACTTTTAAAAAATTATTTTATGGATGAGCCTCCTACCCTCAGCAAACATCTTCCTAAGTGGAAAAAGGAGAGTGGAATTTATGCAGACTTTGCTCCCTGACCTAGAGGACTGGTTGAGGTAGGAGTGGAGCCTCTACAAACCTGTACCACATCCTACCTCACTTAGTTCATACCAGACTTGGTTGATTTCAACAAATTACTCATTTAAATGCAGAAACTCTCTGGGAAAGTTAAACCTCAAGGCCATTCCTACCGTGGTGGGAGCTCTTGACTGCAGGAAGGCAGCATGAAGACCCTGCGATTAAGGCTGAGGAAAGGAATGAGGAGTTGCACCTATCTGAGGCTTTACTTAGAACCCTGGTATAGCATAACCAGGTCTTCTTCCAGACTCCTGGCCACCCATACTACACCCATCCCATATTGTCAAAATCTAAGTTAAGATATTACACCCAATCTTGAAAAAGCAGACTTTACCTGCGTATAGTGTAGCTCAGCCCACTACGGGTGGCTTCCCTATCATTCCCAGCACCATGAAGCTGAAGAAGAAATTTGTGTCAGCCCCTCACCCCTCCTTTCTCCTTTTTGATATTGGGGCTCTGTTGGCAAGTTTGCCTGCACCATAAGCAGTTTAAGCCTACCTCTACTCCAGGGCTAAGTACAGAATAAATTTTATTGCTGGAAAAGTCACATTATCCAAGAGCTATGTTTTAAGGTAAGAATATCCAAGAAAACATAGTAGTTACTTCAGCAGAAGGAATGGACAAAATAATAAGCAACAGATCTAAAATATTAACCATGCACACACACAAAAATCAGAGACATCAGGGGAAAACTATATGGCTGATATTACTGAAAACCACCACCATGTTCACCTGACTCCCAAGCATTTCTAGGTGAGCATCAGAGGCTGAACATCAGGCTGAAAGGAACTTGAGTTTGACCCAGTCTGGAATTTTTATTATCTTCAGATATTCTGAGTTTCTCTCCGCATCTGCTTTCCCCACACTTACTCATATATGTAATTTCTTCTCCCACAGAACATAATATGACAAAAAAGTTTGAGTTAGAGTCAGTTGAAGAAAAGAAGAAAATAAATGACTCCTACAGTACTGTCTTTGAGAACTTCAGTCGAGAGAAAGAGGTAACTTAGCCCAAAGCACATGAGTGAGTGAACATGCGGCCTAGGTGGGACATTCGGTTCCCAAGTGTCCCTCTGTAATTAGGTGAGCTTTTTGTCTTTATGGGCATATTCTTCCTTTCCCAGCTTTCCTGGAAATATATGCAAGTAGACTGGCAGTCTTGCTGTCCTTTATCTAGATTACCACACGGTCACTGTGCAATGAAAACTGAAATCAGTGGGAAATAATAGAATGCTAAACACATACAAAACCTGAAATTCCCTATTTTGTCAAAACCTCAATCTCTGAATGTCCTCCTCATCCTTGACTGTAGCTGTAAAGAAAGGGTAGTGTAGCAAACTAAACTTAGCAAATTTGGTCATGTACAGCTCTTAGTAATTACGAGGAACTACCTAAAAGTTAGAGGTGGTAGGGGCTCCTAGGTGGCTCAGTCAGTTAAGCATCTGACTTAGGCTCAGGTCGTGATCTTACAGTTGGTGAGTTCGAGTCCCAAGTCGGGCTGTGCTGTGCTCAGAGCCTGGAACCTGCTTCAGATTCTGTGTGTGTCTCTCTCTGCCTCTGCACGACTCACCCTCTGTCTTTGTCTCTCAAAAATAAATAAATAAACATTGAAAGAAAAAAAAAGTTAGAGGGGGTAAGAGTTAGCTACTCCTATTAATCACTCCCCCACAACCTTGATACTGATGCCAGGTCATAGTGAAAGCAGATCTCAGACATACAGACATTAACTAAATAAACATGCATTATTAGCAAATAATAGTCCACAAGTGGTTATACCACCAGCTCTCTAAACTTTGAGATACATGACAGACTCATCAGAGGTATATGCAATGGCAGTACAGAGGTAGGATTCTGTAACCACTGTTGTCAGCATCGGCAGCCAGAGCTCATCCTAAGCAGACAAGGACCATTTAGAGATCGAACCTTAGACACCATCCCTGAGTGTGCAGGCTATAGGCTTTGTTAGATTCCTGTACTTTTTTCCTGCAAAGTGTGGACAGTGTTTCTAAAATAGTATCTAACTTCAATATTCCATTTTTAAGGGCCCATTTCCAACCATCATGCTAATTAAAAAGCCACTAATTTCACCAATTAAAGCACATTTCTGGCACTCACTATAACTGAGCAAAAACAGTAATGTGGATATGGGGCATGCTCTGCAGTGTGTCTAGTTATTCTGGGGTCTAGAGAGCTCAGACATCTGAATAAAAAGTAGCCATTCCTCTAATGGGGAAGACTTGATCATCTACATGCATCCTTTCTTCTCTTCTATTTATTCTCCAATGATGCTGACTGTGAATCTGTAAATGGTACTCTCTTTGTCTCTCTCATGAAGCATAGTTTACACTTAGCAAGATGTACAGATCTTAAGTATACAGTTTGATGAATTTTGACAATTGTACACATCCATGTAACCAATACCCAAATAAAACTCTAGAGCATTGATTGTTTCCAAGGGGCACATGCACTTCATTGTTTATTGCAGTTCTATTGACAATAGCCAAAGTATGGAAAGGGCCCAAATGTCCATCAACAGATGATGACTGGATAAAGATTATGCAGTATATATGTACAATGGAGTATGACTCGGCAATCAAAAAGAATGAAATCTTGCCATTTGCAACAATGTGGATGGAACTAGAATGTATTATGCTAAATGACATTAGAGAAAGACAAATATCATATGACTTCACTCATATGTGGAATTTAAGATACAAAACAGATGAACAGAAGAGAAAGGAAGCAAAAATAATATAAAAACAGGGAAGGGGAAAAAACATAAGAGACTCTTAAATACAGAGAACAAACTGAGGGTTGCTGGAGGGGTTTGGGGTGGGGGGTGGGCTAAATGGGCAAGGGGCATTAAGGAAGACACTTGTTGGGACGAGCACTGGGTGTCATTGGTAGGAAATGAATCACTGGATTCTACTCCTGAAATCATATTGCACTATATGCAACTAACTTGGATGTAAATTTTTTTAAAAAATCTAGAGCATTTCAGCAACCCAGAAATCACTCCCGTGTTCTTTTCCAGTTAAGCCCCATCTCCCTCAAAACTTGCCCCAAGACAACCACTGTTTTGATTCCTACCATCATAGATTAGTTTCACCTGTTTTTTAAGTTTCATATAAATGTAATCATGTAGTATATGCTCTTTTGTATATAGCTTCTTTTTCCTCAATACAATGTGAAATTTATCTATTTGTTAATATCAGTAATTTCTTACTTTTTATTGCCCAGTAGTATTCCTTTATAGGAATATCACACAATGTGTTTACCATTTTCCTGTTTTTGGAGGTTTGGGTTGTTTCCATTTTTTGTCCTTTCTATTTTACAAATAAAGCTTTTGTAACCACCCCTGTACAAGTATTTCTATAGACACAATCTTTCATTTCTTTGGGGTGTATACCTAGCAGTAATACTATTGGTCTCTAGGGTAGTTATAGGTTTAACTTTATAAGAAATTACCAAGCTATTTTCCACAGTAGTTGTATCATTTTATTATTGCACCTTAAATACGTGAGAATTCCAGTTGCTGCTCCTCATCAACAATTAATATTGCCATTCTTTTAATTTTGACCCTTCCAATGGGTATGAAGTTGTATTTCATTACAGTTTTACTATTTTGTTGGGCAATTTTTTACACGCTTATCGGACAATTTATATGTCTTCTTTTGTGACATGCTTGTTTAAGTCTTTTGCTGTTTGAAAAAACTTGTTTATCTTTTTTATTACTGATATGTAGAAGTCCTTTACATAATATGGATACAAGTTCCTTGTCAGATATATGTGTTACAGATACTGTCTCCTAGTCTGTGGTTTGCCTTTTCATTTTTCTCATGTTGTCTTCTGATGTGCAGAAGTTTTTTCTTTTGTTGAAAGCCAAATTATTAATTTTTTCCTTTTTTGGAAAGTTACAGCTTTTTGTGTCCTTTCTATGAAATCATTGCCTAGTCCAAGGATACAAAGATATTCTATTTTTTTAAAAGCTTTAATTTTAGTTTTTCTGATTTGATGATCCATTTTGAATAACTTTTATGTATGGAGTGAGATAGAGGTCATAGGTCACTTTTTTTCTGTAGAAGTATCTAGTTGTTTGAGCATGATTTGTAGAAAAAAAACTTTCCATTCTCCATTGAGTTACCTTAATGCCTTTGCTGTATTTGGAGGGTGGGGGATGAAGAGGAGTGGACTCTCCATTCTGTTCCATTGAATTATTTGTCCATACCTAGGCCAAGACAACCATTGTTTTAATTATTGTAGCTTGAAATCAGGGAGTAAAAATCTAGCTTTGCTCTTGTCTTTCAAGGTTGTTTTGGCTCTTCTATATCATTTACATTTCTTTTTTTTTTTTAAGTTTACTTATTTATGTTTGAGAGAGAGAGAGAGAGAGAAAGCCCAAGTGGGAAAGGGACAGAGAGAGAGACAGAGAGAGAGAGAGAGAGAGAGAGAGAGAATCCCAGACAGACTCCGAACTGTCAGCACAGAGCCCAGCGCAGGGCCAAATCCCATGAACTGTGAGATCGTGACCAAAATCTGAGCTACCCAGGTGCCCCTGTATCACCTACATTTCTATATAAATTTCAGAATTAGTTTGTCAAGAAAGCTTGCTGGTATTCTGACTGAGATTGCACTGAGTATAAAGATAAATCTATGGAGAAATGAATATTCAATAATATTAAATCTGTACATAACAACAAAGTCTTTGATGAAAATATAGTTTCTTTTTAATATTTATTGATGTGATATGGTGAAAGAAAGTGGTCCAGGTTAATTCTTTTGCATGTCACTGTCCATGCAGCACCATCAGCTGAAGGGACTGTCTTTTTTCCATTGGATACTCTTTCCTGCTTTGTCAAAGATTAGTTGGCTATATATCTGTGGGTCCATTTCTGGGTTTTCTATTCTTTTCCATTGATCTGTGTGTCTGTTTTTGTGCCGATACCATACAGTCTTAATGATTACAGCTTTGTAATACAGCTTAAAGTCTGAAATTATGATCTTCTCTGGGTTATTTGTTTTTTGAGTGTTCAATTTGGTGAGTTCTTTATAGATTTTGGATACTAACTCTTTATCTGATACATCATTTGCAAATATCTTCTCCCATTCCATCCGTTGCCTTTTTTATTTTATTGATTGTTTCCTTTGCTGTGCAGAAGCTTTTTATTTTGATGAGGTCCCAATTGTTCATTTTTGCTTTTATTTCTCTTGCCTCCGGAGACATGTCACGTAAGAAGTTGCTACAGCTGAGATCAAAGAGATTGCTGCCTGCTTTTTCCTGTAGGATTTTGATGGTTTCCTGTCTCACATATAAGTCTTTCATCCATTTTGAATTTTTGTATGTGTGTGTATGGTGCACATAGGGGAAGGGAAAGAAAAATAAGATAAAAACAGAGAGGGAGGCAAATCTTAAGAGACTCTTAAACATAGAGAACAAACTGAGGGTTGCTGGAGTGGAGGTAGGTGTGGGAATGGGTTAAATGGGGGATGGGCATTAAGGAGGGCACTTGTTGGGATGAGCACTGGGTGTTTTATGTAAGAGATGGATCACTGGGTTCTACTCCTGAAACCAAGACTATACTGTATGTTAACTAACTTGAATTTAAATATATATATTTGTTGATATGGTAAAATTGCACATAAGTAAGATTTTCAAAATTTACCTTCAACAATTTAAATGCAGGCTTCATTACACCAATATCTAAACTTTGGTGAATATTACATTCTGGAATCCTATTCTGGCTTTCTCAGTTCTCTGAAAGAGTGCCAGCGACTGCAGTGATGACCTTTTTCCAAATAAAATTGTTTTTAGGAGCTACTGAAACAACACGAAAAGGACACCTTGCAAATAGAGGAACTGAGAAAGACCAGACAGGTAAGCTCTTTCATTCTTCTTGCGGAGTTAGCATCTTCCAAATGCACCAGTAAAATTATACACCCGCAATAAAATGGAATTTATGATAATTTTCCAAAGCAAAAAATAAATAAATAAATAAATAAATAAATAAAACAAAAGGAAGACCTAAACCTAAATTTGCTGGATTCAACAAGTCAAAAAGAATGTTGGAACTATAATACAAAGCCATTTGTAAAACAGAGCCTTCGTATATTTTTAGAGCAATTTGAGCAAATATATGAGCAATACGCTGTGTGATGTCCAGTATCAAATGCCTTCCATTTCTAGTAAGGCTCAAACCACAAAAGAGTCTTGACTTGTAAAATTCCAAATTCTTCCCTTAAGCTCTAAAAAGTACAATACTGACCCTAGGACCTCTAATCCCAAACCTCTCCTTTATATTCCAAACATACCTCACCTCCAACAGCTTCCTCAAATAATTCTGTTCTTCTGGGACAAATTATGGCACTTCCATGTAGGAGATACCTGAAGGGAAACTGTTCAAACCCATGAACTGTCTTCTGGTTCTTCTTACAGTTGTATCCAGAATGGGCATGTTTAGGAAAAGACTAGGCATTATAAAATCATGGAATAATATTTTAGAGCATTGTTGAGTCAACAAACCGCAATGTCCTTCATGGTAGAGGAAGACCCAGTGCATTATAATAGCAGTTTTGATGAGCTTGTCTACTAATTCTATCATTCCTTTCTGGTTCTGTTTCTATTAATAGATTTTGCTTCTCATTTGTGGTCTTATTTTCTCACTTGTTTGCATGCCTAGTAATTTTTTGTTGGATGCCTGCCATTGTGAAGTTTACCTTGTTGGGTGCTGAATATTTTTGTATTTCTTTAAATGTTGTTGGGTTTTGTTCTGGGATGCAGTTAAGTTAAAGTAGTCTTTAGTCTAAGGCTAATTTTTCCCCCTACAAAGATAATACCCTTCTGAGTAGTCTGCACAATACTCTTGTGTACTCTGGTTGGTGGGACTATAACTATTCCCAGTCCTGTGTTGAGCCTCAGGATTCTTCTACCTGCTCTGTGCTCATGGTTCTTTCCCCTAACCTTATCTCCTTCTATTTCTTCCCCTTCATCATGCCACCACAATGGCACTAGACTTCTTGCTGTTTCTTTAACAAGCAAGGATCCTTTACTTGGGGTCTTTGCACTTGACATTCTCTCTTCTTGGAAAGCTCTTTCCGAGATATCCACACAACTAATTTCCTTACCTCTTTCTGGTTTTGTTCAAATGCCATTTCTGAGGGGCCACTCTATTTAAAGGCTTAACAACCTACCCCAACACTTCCATTTCCTTGTTTTATTTTTCTATACAGATTTTTAAAGTTTATTTATTTATTTTAAGAGAGAGCAAGAGCAAGCGAGCACACATAAGCAGGGGAGAGGGGCAGAAAAAAGAGGAGAGAGAGAATCTTAAGCAGGCTCCATACTCCGTGCAGAGCCTGATGTGGGGCTTAATCTCACCAAACCATGAAATCAAGACCTGAGCTAAAATCAAGAATTAGATGCTCAACTAACTGAGCCACCCAGGTGCTCCTCTACACAGATATGACTGTCTAACCTTATAAACTCAATGAAAGCAGAGATTTTTGTCTGTTTTCCCTACCACTAATCTCCAGTTTCTAGAACAGTACCTGGCACATGACAGGCATTCAGTAAATATCAATTCATTTTTTTTTTAATGAATAAGTGAACAGAAGAATGCTAAATGACCTAGTACAGTGTTTTGCACAATGCAGATACAACAAGAGATGGTACTTCTCTAGTTTATACATCTTGAGAAGATGCTTATTCCATCGGAAGAGTTCTGAAGACATGTAGGAGTTAAATGAGGCTGACACCTGAAAGCAGAGAGCCATCTGGCTCATTTTTATTGTCTCTTCAGCATTTATCTAACATAGATTCTACATTTGCCCCTTCTCCATACTTACATTGCATCTTCCATCTTTATCCTTGGTTGGTTTTTAATTTATTATTGTAATTATTTTATTGACTTTTATTTAATTTTTTTACACACCCTTCACTAGAGTATATCTCCATAAGAGTAGAAATTATAGTTTTCTTATTCATCATAATACTCCTAGTGCCTATAGTAGTAGGGTTTTTTTTCCTAATTAAAAGACTATCTTTGAGGGGTGCCTGGGTGGCTCAGTCGGTTGAGCATCTGACTTTTGATTTCTGCTCAGGTCATGATCTCAGAGTCATGGGATTGGGCCCCTCATCAGCCTCTGTGCTGAGCATAGAGCCTGATTAAAATTCTCTCTCTGACTCTTGAATGTTAAGAACAAACTGAGGACTGATGGGTATGGAGGAGAGGGGAAGGGGGGTAATGGGCATGGAGGAGGGCACTTGTGGGGATGAGCACTGGGTGTTATATGGAAACCAACTTGACAGTAAACTATTTGAAAAAAAAAAAAAAGATTCTGTCTCTCTCTACCCCTCTCCCCTACTAGCATGCTCTCTCTCTCAAAACAACTTTTTAAAAGACTATTTTTTAGATCAATGTTAGGTTTACTGGAAAATTAAACATAAAGTGGAGAGATTCCCCATATCCTCCCCCACACAAGCATACAATATACTCTGTTATTAACATCTTGCACTAGTGGGGTACATTTGTTACAGTTGATGAACCAATACTGATACATCATTTTTTATTAAAGTCCATAGTTTACATTAGGGCTCACTCTTTGTGTTATGCATTCTATAGGTTTTATCAAATGCATCATGCCATGTACCCACCACTGCAATATCATACAGAATAGTTTCTTTACCTAAAAGTCCTCTGTCTTCTACCTATTTATCCCTTGCTTCCCTTCCCAATCCCTGGCAACAGCTGATCTTTTTACTGTCTCTATAGTTTTGCATTTTCCTGAATGTCATATAGTTGGAATCTGGAATAGATATTTAATAAATATTCGTTTAATAAATTAATGATTGGTAGCTATTGTGACAACCCGTGGGAGCTCTAGTGAGAGCTGGCTCTGGAACAGCACAGTTGAGTCTGCAGATGAGGGTCTAGATGGGCAAGACATAAAGGAGATAGAAGTAAGAGAACATAGTGACTGAACAGTGTAGGAAAAGGAGTAGCTAAAGTTGATGCTTCACATTTTAGTCCAGTAGCACCTGCAGAAGAGAACAAATAGATAGACATTGTTGTCTTCTTAAACAGATCATGGAGGAAGAGTTGAATGCACAGTCTGTTATCCTAGAATCACTTAACACAACCCTCTACCAAACCCAGATGGAACTCCAGAGAGAGGTGAGTCCTGGCTGGAGTGGGGGTAGGAGTTGTACAGAGGAATCCAGGGCTCTGTACAGTTCTGCCATGTAGCTTTGCTCTGGATGACCCTGGTTTGAGAAAGTGAACTATTAAAATTTACGTGTCTTTCAGAAAGCTACAGTGGGAAATCTGGAGAAAACACTCTATACCAAGCTTGCCGAGACTGAAGAAAAGTTTAAATACACCATACAGCTTCTGACAGATGAAAACATTCATCTAAGGTGTGAATGACGCTGCTCAAAAAGACATGGCTGAGTTATCTTTAGAAAATGGGAGGGAGCTTGAGTGAGGAATAGATATGAAGATGAACCCAGGTATTTCTTAATAAAGTCAAGGCACAGGCACTTCCAGGAGGGAGTTAGTCACTTACAGCCTGGCCACAGAAGTCACCTGATAAGGACAGACCGTTCATCTGAAGTGGTGCTGGACATATGTCTAGACCCCTCTCCCTTATTACATCTTAGTATTTATGCAAAACAGCACATGAAATTTATCTGAGGATCTTTATTTTCTAATTAATTAATTCATTTTGAGAGAGACAGAGAGAGTAAGCAGGGGAGGGGCAGAGAGAGGGGAGTGGCAGAGGATCTGAAGCAGGCTCCACTCCAACAGCACTCCAACTCATGAACTGCAAGATCATGACCTGAACCAAAGTCGGACACTCAATTGACTAAGCCACCCAGATGTCCCTATCTGAAGGTGTTTGAGGTCTCTGCCCACCACCTATTCATTTTTTGTTTCCCCTCCCAATTCCTGGCAATTACTGATCTTTTCACTGTCTCTGTAGTTTCACCTTTTCCAGAATGTCACACAGTTGGAATCCCTAAGAGATATTTAATAAATAAATATTTAAATAATGAATGATTGGAAGCTATTATAACAACCCATGTGAGTTCTGGGTTTTTACCATGTCCCCTGAGGGGCTATGGGTTTAGGTGTCAGTAGTTTACACTTAGATACAGCTGCATTTAGTTCCTGTGGAAGTCAACTTTAGGTCAGAAATAATACTGTTACCTGAAGATGCATTTTAAATCATTGAGATAGGGGAGCCTGGATGGCTCAGTCAGTTAAGCGTCTGACTTCAGCTCAGGTCATGATCTCACAGTTGGTGGGTTTGAACCCTGCATTGGGCTCTGTGCTGACAACTGGCTCAGAGCCTGTTTCAGATTCTGTATCTCCCTCTCTCTCTGACCCTCCCCTGCTCATGCTTACGTGCTCTCTCTCTATCTCTCTCTCTCAGAAATAAATAAAACATAAAAAAATTTAATAAAATAAAATAAATCATTGAGATAAATTTTGGTGGATACTTTAATAAAGGGAAGTTATTCATTGTATTGATTTGGTAGTAAAACTTTTCCCTTTTTGTCTATTCTTTGACTTGTCTAATAGTTAAATTGACATAAGACAGATTAATAGGAAAAAAAATTTAATTTTGTATGTATTAGGAGCTGAGCAAAATATGAGACTCAAAGAAGTGAACAAAGCAGGCAGTTATACCTTTTAGACAAAGAAACAATAAATTTGTAAAGAATTTTCAAGACACAGAAGTTTGGGCTTGGGGTAGTAAATTACTAAGTAACAGAGTTGTTGTGTTTTTTTAATGTTTTATTTATTTTTGAGAGAGAGCACAGGTAGGGGAGAGGAAGAGGGGATCTGAAGTGGGCTCTGTGCTGACAGTAGCAAGCCCAATGTGAGCCTTGAACTCACAAACCACAAGATCATGACCTGAACCAAAGTTGGACGCTCAACCAACTAAGCCACCCAGGTTTTTTTATACAGACTTCTCAGCCTTAAATTTCTGGTGATAAGGATATCTCTTTACCTTCTGGTATATTCACATATATATATGTGGGGAAGGTATATTCACATGAGAAATGTATTTACTGCTTTCAGGAGAACAAAGGTGATCAGAATGCCTTTCTTGCACTGGCTGTTGCTTAAGTAACTTTAATTTAAAGTAATCAATATGCAGGTGGCATATTTGCGGATGGCATTCTCTGTTTCCCCTCAGCAGAATATTCCTCATTTAAGAATTTGGTAACCTAAATATCATTTCTCATTAAATTCAAAACCAGTACAGGGTGCCTTGGTGGCTCAGTTGATTGAGCATCTGACTCAGTTGGTTTAGGTCATGATCTCATGGTTCATGGGATCGAGCCCCACATCAGTCTCTGTGCTGATAACATGGAGCCTGCTTGGTACTCTCTCTCTCTGTCTCTGTCTTTCTCTCTAAATAAACATTTAAAAAAGAACCTACTAGGGGCGCCCGGGTGGCTTAGTCGGTTAAGCGTCCGACTTTCGCTCAGGTCACGATCTCGCGGTTCGTGGGTTCGAGCCCCGCGTCGGGCTCTGTGCTGACTGCCAGCTCAGAGCCTGGAGCCTGTTTCAGAGTCTGTCACTCCCTCTCTCTCTGACCCTCCTCTGTTCATGCTGTCTCTCTCTCTCTCCTAGAAATAAATAAATAAAACATTAAAAAAAAAAAAAGAACCTACTACAAGTAATGTGTGTAACTGCCCCAGTGAAGGAATGAAACCACATTTCTCTCCCCTCAGATATCCTAAATCCCCTTCTTTCTACCCTTGAGTCTATAGTGATACATGTTCTTTTTCTCTATAGGCAAAAATTAATTGTCAAGAATGAAGAAATTTTTGAAGAACGATCTGGGAGGTCTCTCTCTATGTATGAGAATGATTCTGATACTTTAGAAGATGATAGCAATGAAAAGCAAAAATTATGAGCAGAAGAGTTGTCCTCCAATACAAAAGATGGCAGGAGCACCATCTCTATAGGCTTAGACAATTTCTATGAGGGTTTCTTGAGAAATGTATATTATGAGTTTAGTTCTTGGATTGCTTTGGTTCTACTTTTGTCTTTTCACAATTTTCTTTCTTCTAAGTGGTTAGGAATGTTTGAATTCTCATCTCAGTTATACAGATTTTCAAGACTCTTCATTGAAAAATGATGTTCCCTATGCCTGGATCTAAACTTTCCCTAGGTATTGTACTATTTTTTCTTCTACATTTACACATTTTGTTATAAAAACACTGATCTGAAGAACTTGTTCCTATTAAATGTTGACTATATTTTGAGATACACCTTTTGTCCCCCTGGGGGCATTTACCAAGCAAAAATGTAAGCTATTGATTCAATTCCAAAAGTCTATTCTCTCTTACATGTATCCCCACTGCTCCACTTCTCAATCATGTTCCCTATACTGTGATTTTGGAAAAAATGCCTGATGATCCTTGCCACCTTTTCTAAACAATCATCAAAATTCAAATCCCCACAGGGCAAGCAATGCAAATAAATGGAATGGGGTGGACACAAAGAAAAACAATCACACAAGCAAGCACAGTGTTAAATGGTAATTGGCAGCAGCCTAAATGTAGGGAATTGAATGGGTTGGGATGGGAGACTGGGGGTGGAGTCAATGGGGTGGGAATTGGGTGAACATACTCTACTGTTGCCACACAAAAGCACGGGATCAAAAGAAAGCATTGTGGGAGGCAAGATGGCGGAGAAGTAAGGAGCTCCGTACATTTTGCCTTCACTCCTCTTTCAGAGAAGGCCTGAAGTCGTAGGACACTGAGCCACAGGAGTTTGGGAAAGGAAGAGAAAGAGTACACTGGGAAGGACACCTCATAAGTGCTTGGGTGTGAACTGGGGAAGATAAAAGCGGGAGGGGACCCAGAGATACAGAGGGAGGGAGGGAACCTGGCTTGCATGCAGCTGCGGTGAGTGATAAACCTGCGAGTGGTGGGGAGCTGCCGCGAGTCCAGGGGAAAGGAAAGGAAAGCTGAGATTGCTCACAGAACCAACCCTGGAGAAGAGAAAAAACCTCGGCTTAGAAAGACAGTGTTTTTTAGCTCTGGCTGGGGTGCTGACTTTAAACTTGGTGCCCTGGTCCCAAAAGGCGCCAGGAAAAACTGAACTGCCGTGCGCCCGGCACCATCCATGGCGGCGGCGGCCCGGTGAACTGGCAGCAACGCCTGAGGAGGCGATCCAGGCGCTGGGTGAAGCGGCAGTGGCACGCGCGACATCGGCCCGCTGAAGCAGCAGTGGCAGTGACCCGGTAAAGTGGCGCCGGTGCCCGGTGAAGCGGCGGCTGCATGAGCAAAAGTTGCCTGCTGAAGCGGCGGCGGCCAGTGAAGTGGTTGCGGCGTGGTGAGGCTACATGGACTCTGAGAACCTGAAGTTGCTATGTTCCCCAGACACACTCGGGTTGTACCGCTGCTTGACCCCTGCGGATCTGAGGCTGCGACACTTCCCCCACTCTCCACTCAACCCCCAGCAACAGGAAAGCAGCGACCAGCAGGACTCTTAAGGGCAGTATAACAAAGCCTCTCAGGAGTAATCAGACTAGATAGTTTCTCTGGATAACACCGCCGTCTTTCTCTCACTTCTCCAACCATATTCCATCCTTTAGCTCTTTGAAAAAAGCTTCTTATCCCTTCTGCCTGTTCATTCTATTTCCAAATTTACCTCATCTCTGCCCTATCATCTCTCTCTTTCTCTATCCTCTTCAACCAGCACTACATACACCCGGCTATTTAATTGCAACTGGGAAATCTGGTGATATGCTTTAAACCGATCTTTGTCTATCAGTTTTCTTCTTTCTTCCTTTTCTTTTCTTCTTTTTGACCTTTTTATGCATTTTTATTTTCTATCATTTGCCTTCCCTCCTCCGTCTTTTCTCATTACTTTTTAGTTCTCCCTCTCGGTTAGCGTGATTGTTGGATTTGTCTGTGCGTTTGTGTCCCTCTGTTCCCTGTGTGTTTGTCTGTATGTTTTCTTCTCCAGGGCTACCTCAAGAAACAAGCCAAAGTACACATGGTGGAGAGTCCCAAATACCACTACCAGTAGGAAAATAAAATAACTAAGGTCTCAACAAGAGAGACCAAGAGATACCATTCAAAGAACACTTTCTGAAAGGATTGGCCCTGGACAGTCAAAAGAGCCTTCTTGGGTACAGCAGTGCTCACAGGTGCAGAAAGCATAACAAGTCTTTAAAACTAACAAGAGACAGAAAGCTAACCAAAATGACGAAACAAAAGAGCTCTCCTCTAAAGAAATTCCAAGAAGAATTGACAGCTAAAGAACTGCTCAAAACAGATATAAGCAGCATAACTGAACAAGATTTTAGAACAATAATCGTAAAATTAATCGCTGGGTTTGAAAAAGCATAGAGGACATCAAAGAAGCTATGGCTACAAACAACATGGAGAACAAAAATAGGCATGATGAATTTAAAAATGCGATAAATGAAATACATAATAAACTGGAGGTGTCAAATGCACGGACTGAGGAGGCAGAAAGCAGAATAAGTGATTTAGAAGACACCATTATAGAAAACAAGAAGCTGACAAAAAAAGAGACAATCTGATCCAGGAATATGAAAGAAGAGTTCAAGAGCTCAGTGATACAGTCAAACACAACAGTATCCGAATCATAGAAATCCCAGAAGAGGAAGAGAAAAGGAAAGGTGCTGAAGGAGTCCTGGAACAAATTATAGCAGAGAACTTACCCAACCTGGGGAAGGAAGTAAACGTTGAAATACAAGAGGCACAGAGAACTCCCCTCAGACGTAATTTGAATCGATCTTCTGCACGGCATATCATAGTAAAAATGGCAAAATATAAGGACAAAGAGAATTTTGAAAGCAGCTAGGGAGAATAGGGGCCTAACATACAAAGGGAAACCTATCAGAGTGTTGACAGACCTATCTACTGAAACTTGGCAGGCCAGAAAATAATGGCAGGAGATCTTCAATGTGATGAACAGAAAAACTATGCAGCCAAGAATCCTCTATCCAGCAAGCCTGTCATTCAGAATACAAGGAGAGATAAAAATCTTTGCAAATAAACAAAAATTGAAAGAATTTGTCACCACTAAGCCAGCCCTAAAAGAAATCCTAAGGGGGATGCTCTGAGGGAAGTGTTGCAAAGAACGAAGACACCAGAGACACCACCACAAGCATGAACCCACAAAGGACACAAAGACTCTAAACCCACATATTTCAATAATAACACTGAATGTAAATGAGCTGAATGCTTCAATCAAAAGACATAGTGTAGCAGAAAGGATAAAAAAAAACAAAATCCATCTATTTGCTGTCTACAAGAAACGCATTTTAGACTGGAAGATACCTTCAGATTAAAAGTAAGGGGAAAGAGAAATATCTATCATGCTACAGGAAGTCAAAAGAAAGCTGGAGTAGCTATACATATATTGGACAAACTGGACTTTAAATTAAAGACAGCAACAAGAGATGAAGAAGGGCATTATATGATAATTACATGGTCCATCCATCAGTAAGAACTAACAATTATAAATGTCTACGCACCGAATATGGGAGCACCTAAATATTTAAAACAATTAATAACAAACAGAAACAACCTTATAGGATAAGAATGTGCTAATAGCAGGGGACTTTAATACTCTGCTTACAGCATTGGATAGATCAACCGGACAGAAAATCACTAAAGAAACAATGGACTTGAATGACACAGTGGACCAGATGGATCTGACAGATATATTTAGAACCCTACATCCTGAGGCCAAGGAATTCACTTTCTTCTCAAGTGTGCATGGCACATTCTCCAAGATACATCACATACTGGGACATAAAATGGCCCTCAATAAATATAAAAGAATTGAGATCATACCATGCACACTTTCAGATCATAATGCTTTGAAACTAGAAATCAGTCACAGGAAGAAGTCTGGAAAACCTCCAAAAACATGGAAGTTAAAGAACACCCTACTAAAGAATGAATGGGCCAATCAGGCAATTAGAGAAGTAATTTAAAAATATATGGAAACTGATGAAAATGAAAACACAACAATCCAAACTTTATGGGATGCAGCAAAGACAGTCCTAAGAGGAAAGTACATTGCACTCCAGGCCTATTTCAAGAAATTAGAAAAAGCGCAAGTCAAAATCTAACAGCTCGCCTAAAGGAACTACAGGCAGAGCAACAAGAGCACCCCAAACCCAGTAGAAGAAGAGAAATAGTAAAAATCAGAGCAGAAATAAACAACATAGAGACCAAAGAAACAATTGAACAGATCTATGAAACCAAGAGTTGGTTCTTTAAAAAATA
>NW_024081354.1:703092-746111 GCF_003009895.1 Hyaena hyaena | reverse complement strand
ATGTTTGCACGTATAGGAGGATTAGGAGGAACTTAACGAAGGACCAAGGGGGAGAAGAAGGGGAGAAATGGTGGGGGAGAGGGAGAGAGGCAAACCATGAAAGACTCTTGAATACTGAGAACAAACTGAGGACTGATGGGTGTGGGGGGGAGGGGGGAGATGGGCATGGAGGAGGGCACTTGTGGGGATGAGTACTGGGTGTTCTATGGAAACCAACTTGACAATAAACTATTCAAAAAAAAATAAAATAAAAAAGAAAGCATTGTGGCAATGAGAAAGAATGAAACCTGGCCATTTGTACCAACGTGGATGGAACTCGAGGGGGTTAAGCTGAGCGAAATAAGTCAGGCAGAGAAGGACAAATACCATATGCTTTCACTTATAAGTGGAACAGGAGAATCTTAACAGAGGACCATGGGGGAGGGGAGGGAGGAAAAATAGTTGGGGAGAGGGAGGGAGGCCAACCATGAGGGACTCTTGAATACTGAGAACAAACTGAGGGCTGATGGGGGTGGGGAGAGGGAAATGGGGATGATGGACATGGAGGAGGACACTTGTTGGGATGAGCACTGGGTGTTATATGTAAACCAATTTAACAATAAACTATTAAGGAAAGAAAAAAAAGTAAAAAAAAAAAAACATTGTGGTTTTTAGGTGACATGTCCCAATTTTTAAATATGGGCAACAAATTTTTAATTTTTTAATATAATATATTGCAAAGTTAGCTAAAATACAATGTATACAGTGTGCTCTTTGTTTTGGGGTAAATTCCCATGATTCATCAGTTACATACAATACCCAGTGCTCATCCCAATAAGTGCCCTCCTCAATGCCCATCACCCATTTTCTCCTCCCCACCAACCCCCCCCATCAACCCTCAGTTTGTTCTCTGTATTTAAGAAACTCTTATGGTTTGCTTCCCTCCCACTCTGTTTGTCACTATTTTTCCCCTTCTCTTCCACCATGGTCTTCTGTTAAGTTTCTCAAGCTCCACATATGAGTGAAAACATATAATATCTGTCTTTCTCTGACTGACATTTCACTCAGCATAATACTTTCCAGTTCCATCCACATTGCTGCAAATGGCAGGATTTCATTCTTTCCCATTGCCAAGTAGTATGGCCATTATATGTATACACCACATCTTCTTTATCCTTTTATCACTAATGGACATATGGGCTCTTTCCATAACTTGGCTATTGTTGAAAGCACTGCTGTAAACATTGGGGTACATGTGCCCCTATGCATCAGCACTCCTGTATCTTTTGGATAAATTCCTAGTAGTGCTATTGCTGGTCATAGGGTATCTATTTTTAGTTTTTTGAGGAATCTCCATACTGTTTTCCAGAACAGCTGTACCAGTTTGCAACAAATCAAGAAGGTTTCCATTTATCTACATCCTCGCCAACATCTGTTGTTTCCTGAGTTGTTAATTTTAGCCACTCAGACCCAAAATCTGTAAAGAACTTAACAAACTCAACACCTGAAAAACAAAGAATCCAGTGAAGAAATGGGCAGAAGGCATACATAAACACGTTTCCAAAGAAGACATCCAGGTGGCCAACAGACACATGAAAAGATAGGCAACAAATTTTTTAAAAATACAACTGTGTGAGCCAACACTGGGGGGCTAAAGTAAAACATATCTGTGATCCAAACATTTTCCACCTGTTAGATGTCAATAGCAAAAACAAAAACAAAATGAACAAACAAAACAATCTTCAACCAAGAGTAAGTTAAAATTCTATTTTATAATGTCAAAAACATTGAAAAGAAATATTCAAAAAACATTCTTTAAAGAAACAACTTTTTAAAAAGTTCATAAAGATTTAGAATGAACTAAACATATAAAGAAAGAGCAAATGCAAATGCATGAAAGGCATACAATATTGCTAGGATAAAAGGAA
This sequence comes from Hyaena hyaena, assembly GCF_003009895.1. Lineage (NCBI taxonomy): Eukaryota > Metazoa > Chordata > Mammalia > Carnivora > Hyaenidae > Hyaena > Hyaena hyaena. The sequence goes on along the minus strand of NW_024081354.1, from coordinate 744,204 downwards.
ATCATTTATCAATTGGTTACAAAAAAGCTTTTAACATAAGAAATTACATATTAAAATTTACATTTTTAAAAACTTATAAATTAGTGTAGAGGATGGCTTGGAAAGGGAGGGACTGGAAGTACAAAAAATGAAGCTAAAATGTCATTAACATCAGTCCTTTCAAAAGTGGCATTAATTGCACTTATAAATAATAAGAACAAGGAAAATCATTCCTGGGTTTTGTATAATCTAAATCTAGACAGAGTCATGATGTCTTCTGCCACTGAAATCAGGGTTTCTTCATAGCTCAGGTGAGGAGGCTCACATGTTTCTAAGATTGCCCATCACACATGCCAGAAGAGCTCAGGTTGGATGCAGAAGCATTACACATGAGGTGGTTTTTTACTTGTTTGTTTGTTTTTAGCTAGGTCGGATCACAAAATCTCCCTCAGTGATCTTTGAGAGGAGGTCACTGGCATCCCCCTGCATACTGTTAAACAACAGAAATTCAACTGAGTAAATTTAAAGATCAAACTGGATTAGGTTACTCTCCTAAGAGGAATGGAAAGAGCTTATCAGCAGGGTTATTTCACCAGTGCTGACCAGGTGATTCCATGTTGACTGGTTAAAGATTACATTCCTGGAAAATTGAATTTTGGTTAGGAATTAAGTATTAACTTTCTGACTTGGAGTTTAGCACAAGTGACTCCATTTGGGGCCTACTGTCCCCTTTTTAACAACACCTTTTACAATTGTACCTCACATTCTGCCCCATAGAATCACATCCAGTTAGCAGGAATGTAAGTCTAACAAATTCTCATAGGAATCAAGAATGAGGAATTAGCCCTTTCACAGAAAGGAGGAGAATTATGGTTTTCATGACATCATCTCCCAATACTTGAACAACATTCACTTATTATGAATCCTCAAGTGGGAAATTGCTTTCCCCACTTCCACCCTTCTTAGGTCTTATGAAATCTCTGCACCATCATTAACTGTGTCCCCAGGTTAAAGCTTCGGAATGACATCCTTTTTTCTAATACTTAACAATTTGAAGGGAATCAAATGATTCTAGAATGTGGGGCACCTGGGTGGCTCAGTCAGCTAAGCACCCAACTTTGACTCAGGTCATGATCTCACAGTTCATTAGTTCAAGCCCTATGGGGGGCTCTGGGCTGACAGCTAGCTCAGAGCCTGGAGCCTCCTTCAGATTCTGTATCTTCCTCTCTCTCTGACCCTCCCCTGCTCATGCTGTCTCTCTATCTCAGAAATAAGTTTAAAAAAATTTAAAAAATAAAAAATGATTCTAGGTTGAAAGCAGATGAGAGATGTACAAAGAACATTCTGCCACTCCTTTTGAACTTTATGATGTTACATACATTTCATTTAAATTTACTATATTTTTTGTCTACTGTAAGTTTTTTAGAAACTTTTTCATTAAATCCAAAATAAAATTAAAACCATGCCTATGTATACCAATCTCTAGCTATTACTGCGAAGTCAAAAATTTAGGCTTGAATTTGCATAGAAATTAGGTTGTCCTGACTCTCATTCTCCTCTCCTGCCATCCAAAAGAAAGAAAAAAAGCCTATAACTAAAAAATAAATTAAGCATAGTGTTATGCAACTAAACAGCATCAATTAATAGGGAAGAAGAGTTTTTTCCTCAGTGTGAAAGTAGGTTGGGGCATTTGTTTCCCCATGTTTTTCTTGTCATCCTTATTGCTCACTTCAAAGTTCACCTCGGTAAGGATGGTGAGGATATCTTCACCCCTGAAAAACATAACAACACTGTGACCATCTGTGAGAAAACAACACTGGCAGACCCTTTCATCTGCTGTTCTCAGTGACAGTTCCTTCCCTCAAAACATGAGGCATTGGAAATCATTAAGTTGCTAAACTAATTTTTATTAAAGCTTCCCAATAAAGGAGTTGCTTCAGAGCTTAATAACTTATCTTTGGTTTACTCAAGATCCCTACTGACCATCAGAAACCTCAGTGTCACCATCAGATTTGGGTTCTTTCCCTCCTCCCCTGTTTGTACCTTACTCTTCTACGTACTGTGTCACTTGCCCCCATAATTGCCTCAGTGCCCCCAAACATTCTCTGCCTCAAATTGACATTGCTTCTGTGATCATCTGTGATCACTTTGGGGCAAATGAAAACTCAATGCCTCCTGCAGTTGCTCCACCCCTTTCTTACCAGCCTCACTTCTCAGGTTAGCTAAGAAGGCAACCTGCTCATTCGTTGTCAAGGTTACAAAAGAAAAACATGGTGTTGATGTTATCATTCACTCCTTTGTCTACCATGAGAAATTCCCACTCTTCATACACTTAGAGCATGATGAGGTATAGAACTAGAAGATTGCTTGCTATTCACCTGTTATGTGTGCATTTGTGTGAACTGCGACTACAAAACCATCATTTAGGGTATAATAAATGAGGGAAAGATATTTTCCCACATTTTGAGACTTCAAATTAGAACAAATTAGTAGGATATATATCCCACGTATTAGTGGGATTCTGAAATATAAAGGGTTTCTACTTGTTGGTACTTATCTCCCACAACACACTGAGAGGGTTTAAGATTGGTTAGCTATTGTACAACTTTGACAGAGATGGAGGATGTTAAAAATTGAAATGAGTTATTGTGCCTTCCTGGAAGACTTCCAAAATCAGTTGAGTTGGCTCAGTCATATTCCTGCCTAAAACCAGAGCTGGGCTGACTTTACCTTCATTCCCTGCTCTATGATACCCTATCATTTCAAGTGCTAAATAAAGGAAACTCTGCAGTAAGTATCTCAGGTTTTTTTCCATCTATGAACTAAAGATATTAACATTTTCCTCCTCTCACACTTTGTAATTGACCTGGAAGTACAGCTATGTAATCCATAGCTAGAAACTTAAAAATGAATTAAGGGCAGAGCAGGCAAAACTTACCTAGGACATCTTTCTCTTAGGCTCTGGCAAAGTGACTGGATATACCAGGTCCCCTCCATGGGGTTTCGGTAGGAAACACAGTTGTTCACAGTGGCCATCCCCAGCAGAAAGTCAGCTTCATCTGGAATATAGCTCTTATGAAGTGATGAGTCTATTTCTAAGTAGGCTTCCTTCTGTTTAGAGTCAGTCTCAACAGCTATACCTCTCTGGAAGTTATCCCCTTGACAAGCCTGAATAAAAAAGATTTTGGGCTTCCCTGCAAGGGAAGGGCACTTTGAACCAGTGAAGTAAGAAGTCAGCTCATAAATGGGGGCTTCCTGCCCATCAGAGCCATAAATGATGCCCTTGTCTCCATGGGAGAGGATGCAGCAGATGAAGCAATCCTTGTTATTATGGTCCATTCTTTGGTAGGTTTTCAGAACCTCACAGATTGTCTTTGCTGTAGAGTCTTTGAAATTCACAATCTCAAAATGAAGCTCACTAAAGGTCTTACTCAAAGCCTCTGAAAAGTGAAATAAGAAAAATCATATTACACCACAGTAATTCCCAGACCACAGCCCAGAGCTAGAGAGAACACTGATCAGATAAAGAATTTGAACTGAAGAACAGTTATATCACAGGCCATTTATATTACCTGGCTGATTTCCATAGTTTTCTAATATTTATTGCTCTTAGCTAAAAACATTTCTAATCCCAAGGCAAATGAGAAAGGGGAGAGTGCTATTGTTGACATTTTGTCTTTTCTCAACTAGTCTATAAGACTGGGTAAGCTATCATATAGGCTTACTACCAAACCAATCTAAATAATAATTGTATTACTTATCAGAACAAAAAGCAAAAACATTATTTAAAGTTTTAAATTCCTTTTGGGGTGCCTGGGTGGCTTAGTCGGTTAAGTGTCTGACTTTGGCTACGGTCATGATCTCACAGTTCATGGGTTTGAGCCCCGCATCAGGCTCTGTGCTGAACGTTTGCTCAGAACCTGGAGCCTGCTTCAGATTCTGTGTCTCTTTCTCTCTCTGCCCCTCCTCCCCTCACACTCTATCTCTCAAAATAAATAAAAGTAAAAAAAAATTTTTAACTTTATTTTATTTTTTTAAATGTTTATATTTTTTTTGAGAGAGAGAGAGAGAGAGGGAGAATTTAAGCAGACTCCATGGTAAAGCTCAGTCCCATGACTTTGAGATCATAACTCGAACCAAAATCAAGAGTCAGATGCTCAACCGAGCCCCACAGATGCGCCCCAAAACACTTTTTATAATAAAAGATCCATATTTATTTTATCTTGAGCGCTCTCAAACTTGTTTATCAAAATGCAAGATACGAACGTTTCAAAAGTCAAGTACAACTAAAAGGGTTATTACAAAAAAGCTATCCCTTTTCTACCTCTTCCTATTACCCAGTCATGTCCCATGGAAGCAACCACTTTCAACTTTTAACTACTTTATTTTGGTATTGGCCTCCATTTTGTAATGAATTTGGGCACTTTGCTATTTATTTATTTATTTATAAAATTTAGATATGTACTGAGTTCTTATTATGGAGGATGAGCATTTTTTTAAGTTGATTTATTTATTTTGAAAGAGAGAGAGTGCATGCAGATGCAGAGGAGGAGCAGAGAAAGAGGAAGAGAGAGAAGAATCCCAAGCAGGTCTGCACTGTCAGTGCTCAAACTCACGAACCATGAGATCATGACCCAAGCCAAAATCAAGAGTCGAGATGCGCAACCAACTGAACCGGCCAGGCACCCCATAAGATGAGCATTTGAACTCTTATTTAGTTATTTACAACTTTTAGTTGAATCAATAGCACTCTGAAAATGTACTTTAATTATGCTTCCTTTCTTACTAAATTTTTTCTTTCCTGGAATTAGTAATTGCATTATTTTTCCATTGCTTTGTTTTCTGTATGCATAACGTTATTTTCCCCTGCAGTACTTTAATATCTAGTAAAATTCTTTCAACATTTTCAGGCTGCCTGATTCCTGTTTTAAAACTAAAAATTATATATATTTAAGGTGTACAGCATGAAGTTATTACTACAGTCAAGCTAATAACATATCTCCTCCCATACTTAATTACCGTGTGTGTGTGTATGTGTGATGAGTTTACCTGAAATACACTCTCTTAACACATTTCTAGTATTCAATACAGTTTTATTAACTATAGTCATTATGTCATACATTAGATCTCTATACTTTTTCATCCTAGAGATCTGTCACTTTATACCTACCCTTTGACCAAAAACCCAGAAATCGAATCAAATATTATCTTAATAAAAATGTTTTAACAGAAAATGAACGAAAATCAAAGCCTTGACATCTTTTCCTCAATATCAAGATATACGATGATGAGTGATATAGTCAATGGACTTCAGCTCTGTGGCTTTTGAAATCTTAGAATAGGTTTTCTTGAATAAAGAACTGCTAACAGAGACCATTAACAGAATCTTGATGATTAAAATCAACCTACATTAGTCTTCCAAACTTTATTCAGTTAATGTATCATTACCTGATGTTACGACTCATAAACACCATTTTCAAAAGTACAGTGGTTGGGTTGGATTACTTCTATTATCACTTTTAGTAGTAGCCATTTCTATGTTCACATGCTGCAAATTATTTTTTCATTTAACTTATAAGTTCTCAATCTTAACCTAAATAGGCTAAGCAAAAGAATTTCTGGCTAGTTTAATATTTGAAAATGCCATTTCTATTAAAGACTGACAATTTCATCTGCACTAATAGCTCAACTTTTATAAATGCAACTTCTAAAAATATTTTTAATTTTTTTTAATTTATTTATTTTTGAGAGAGAGAGAGACAGAGCATGAGCAGGGGAGGATCAGAGAGAGGGGGAGACACAGATCTGAAGTAGGTTCCAGGTTCTGAGCTGTCAGGACAGAGGTCAACATGGAGCTCAAACTCACAAACCGTGAGATCATGACCTGAGCCAAAGTCGGACACTTAACTGACTGAGCCGCCCAGGTGCCCCTAAAAATTCTTTTAAGTTTATTTATTTTGATAGAGACAGAGACAGCATGAGTAGGGGAGGAGCAGAGAGAGAAAGGGAGAGAGAAAGAGAATCCTAAGCAGGCTCTGCACTGTCATGCACAACCTGATGCGGGGCTTGAACCCACAAAACTGTGAGATCATGACATGAGCCGAAATCGAGAGTAGGATGCTTGACCAAATGAACCGCCCAGGTGCCCCTCTAAATGCAACTTCTATATGTTGTCTTGATCCCAAAGCAATGTTTACACTTAATAATACATTCTACAGAAGCAGATTCATTTTAGTTGAACTAAAAGCAAAGCTTATTGTTGTTGCTTTTTATTATTAGCCTTTTAGTAAGACTAAATATTTTACCTTATATATGTTACCTTGATTAAATATTAATTTTTAAAAAAAGCAAGGTCACCTGCATGTCTTAGTCAGTTGAGCATCCATCTTTGGTTCAGGTCATGATCTCCCAGTTTATGAGTTCAAGCCCCACATCAGACTCTCTGCTGTCAGCATAGAGCCTGCCTCAGATCCTCTGTCCTCCCCTCTCTCTCTGCACCTTCCCTGCTCGTGCTCTTTCTCTCTCAAAAATAAATAAACACTTAACAAGGGGGAGAAGAAGGGCGGAAATGGTGGGGGAAAGGGAGAGAGGCAAACCATGAGAGACTCTTGAATGCTGACAAAAACTGAGGACTGATGGATGTGGGGGGGAGGGGGGGATGGGCATGGAGGAGGGCACTTGTGGGGATGAGCACTGAGTGTTATGTAGAAACTAATTTGACGATAAACTATTTGTAAAAAAAATTAAAAAATAAATAAATAAATAAATAAATAAACACTTAAAAAATAAAATTAAAATTAAAAAACAAATACAGAAAACTAGCCAATACATAAAAATGTTCTTCACTTCCACAAGGAAATAGAATTATGTCCATTTTTTTCCTGAAACACATGGCCCTGTTGGTACAATTTTTGTTCTTCCCTTTTGATAAAAACATAAGTATTAGAAACATTTCACTTCTTTTCAGGGTTCTAATGTACCTGCGTCAAATTCTGTTCCGTTCCTATCCTTAATGTTCTGAAGTTTGGGCACATCCTTCCGTGCTCTGCTAAAATCATAATTGTTAAAGATCAAACAATATCCTCGAGGTTTGCTTTTCATTCGGTAAACTTTGTCCGATGTCTGGAAAACAGAAATTCAACCCAGGAGTTGACTCTGTGGGTCAAACACTTGAGATGTGAACAAACAACTCCCTAGTAAGAAGTCAGCCCAACCTCTTAGCCAAACTGGGACTCAAGTGCACTTTCAATGGCCCTACCCCAACTTGACATTGTTTCTCTGGTGAACTAGTTTCTACCTGTTCTCTGAACACAGGCTTTTGTCCCACAGTTAGTGTTAAAACCAGGGTCCCAGTACTTGGGCCTCCTGAGAACTTTGCACATATATTAATATTGTTGTCATCATAACATATTTTCATTATTTGTTTTAGTTTAAGCTCAAGGTGGCTAACATCTGCACCAGGGACTAGAATTTATTAATTTGTGAAAGCTCAACCAGAAGTTGCTGAATGAATGAACGTCTTAATGCTGTTTTTTGGGTTGTCTGTCTGTCACCTTGTGATTCCCTTGGCTAGTTATTCAACTCATCTATGTTTCTGGGCTAACAGCTGAGGGACTGGCCTTCACACTTGACATAGTGCAGTCCCAGGATTTTGAAAGCCGATGACTTAATTTGGCTCTCAGGACCACAGCAACTGGAAGAGAGACCTGTACTAGTCAGGTGGGTCTTGGCTACACCACAGGTTACAGGATCCAGACTTATACCTGAAGGCATCAGTCAGAGATGGCCTTGTATCCTGACTTTCCCAGTGCTGTTTCAGTCCTAATATTCAGCATGCATTGGGAAATCTACGCAGCTCCTTGAGGTAGAGAAAAGGGCTCCACACTAAGGGCTCAAGTTCCTGGCTCTACAACTTAATAACCTTAAGACTTTGTACAAGTTACCAAATTTCTCTTGCACTCAGCAGGTTTAGCAGTTCAGTAGGGAAGTATAATTCAGTAGGGATGACACTTGTAGAGTGTTTTGCTATTTGCAAAGTGACATATGACTTTGGTTAATTTTTGATTTTCAGACTTAGGAAGATTTGGTAATTTGCTCAGGAGCCCACTTACAACTGGTCTCTCTCAGCTTACTTTCTAGTCTCCCACTAGACTGACAACCTTTAGGGTTTCCTTTGCTTCTCACCACAGAGAGCAGCGAATAGGCTAATGAATCAGAATGTAGTTGGTGAATATTTGAAGGTTAATAAATCAAAGCAATTATGTCTAAAAAGGCAATTCGTGCATTCGCTCATTGAGACAGGAATATAGAGCCAGCAAGATCTTGAGCATTTGCAGCTTACACCTAACTCACAAATGAGAAACAGTTTTTGAAATGTCAAGCTAAAAGAAAAGGCTTTGCTTTTCCCAGTCTTGCTAGACTTTTCCCCTTGAAGCTTTCTCCCACTTAGGCTGAGGCAGCTGCCGAAAGAATTGCATAGGAGGCTTCTCACTTGCTCTGCCCACCAACTATTCCAATGCTTTTGTCTTTGCTTTTAAAATAAATTTTTAACCCTCCTACACTGTTGGTGGGAATGTAAACTGGTGCAGCCCCTCTGGAAAACAGTGGTGGAGGTTCGTCAAAAAATTAACAATAGAACTCCCCTATGACCCAGCAATAGCACTGCTAGGAATTTACCCAAGGGATACAGAAGTGCTGATGCATAGGGGCACATATTCCCCAGTGTTCATAGCAGCACTTTCAACAATAGCCAAATCATGGAAAGAACCTAAATGTCCATCAACTGACAAATGAATGATTTGTCATTGACAATTGGCAAATTATCAATGTCATTGTCATTGACAAATGAAAAAGACGTGGTTTATCTATACAATGGAATACTACATGGCAATGAAAAAGAATGAAATCTGGCCATTGGTAGCAATGTGGATGAACTCGAAGGTATTATAATGCTGAGTGAAATGTCAGGCAGAGAAAGACAGATACCATATGTTTTCACTTATAAGTGGAATAGGAGAAGCTTAACAGAGGACCATGGGGGAGAAGAAGGGGAAAAAATAGTTGGAGAGAGGGAGGGAGGCAAACCATGAGAGACTCTTGAATACTGAGAACAAACTGAGGGCTGATGGCGGGGCGGGGGGAGGGGATAGGGAAAGAAGGGTGATGGGCATGGAGGAGAGCACTTGTTGGGATGAGCAATGGATGTTACATGGAAACCAAGATGACAATAAACTATGAAAGAAAAAAATAAAATTGATTATTATATATTTAAAAATAATAATAAAATAGACTTTTAACACTTTTTAATGTTAAAACTTAAAGAATCACATTTTAAAATTTGTCCTTTTGTAAAAATTTTCTATAGTTCTCAAAATTTCCCATAAGTGTCTGCCCCCTTACTAGTTTATCTAGAAGCTTAAAAGCTAAGGAATATAAGAACTAGAATCTTCAATGCAAAGGGAAAAAAGGAACTGGAATTTCTCCATACCTGTGACTCACTGTCCTGTTCTTGTGGAGAGTCCAACAATGCCATCATTTCCAGGGACTCCACCCCTACAAGCAATGGAGAATTAGATATGGCAGAGATGATACTTTAGTAAAGAAACACAGCACGCAGGACATCATAAGGTCCCCTTTAAAATGAAAATTCACAGACTGCCTTGAACAGTCTTGGACCTTGCAGTCCACAGAATAAGTAAAAATCTTTTTACTGACTAACTCTTCATCTACTTCAAACTTGCCAACCTGGAGCTGCAAGGTCAATGTCTCCTGACAACTTTTTTATATTTTTCGATGTGTAGAAGTGACAACAAGTAGGCCTTATGCCTACTTCTTCATATTAGGAAAGCTAGAACATTAAGATGTAGATGTGGTAGAAGGCTGTGGAGAGGAGGCAATGGGGGTATGAGATAGTAAATTAACTGAGTAAATCTTAAAAACATATTCCCAATATTACCATTTGAAAATTCATCTTGACTTCTTTGAAGGCTCGGTCTTCCCTCTGAATTAAAAAAAGAAACACATATTGATTAAAAACAATCCTAACATAGAGAGATCTGTCATTTTAAGAATACATTTGGCTAATTCACAGCTGTCAAGTTATTTCTACCTCTGCTCAATTCTTCATAATCGGTGATTTTCTTCAGCAGGCTTTTGTTGATTTGGTCACAGATTCTTTTCAGAGTGTCCAAATTTCTTTCCCCTAGGATGACCCTCTTTTCCATCTCTATGAAAATATCAAGCAAGTTCTAAAAGGAAAAGAAATAAATTTGGAAGACTGGATTGAGACATACTGGCTTTTAGATTAGATTTTCTTTTTTTAATTCCATTATCTCCAAATAGAGGGCCCACCCTAGCTTCCCAAGCTGACCCTCCCAAGAGGACATCCTGGTCTTATAAAACCAAAATAGCACTAGAGATGCAATTCTGTGTTTTCTGCCTCAGTAAGACAGAAATGAGAAGACAGAGAAGTGACATCAGATGTTACCCAGGCCCCAGGCCCCAAGCCCTGTGCTGAAACCACCTGTGGACACCTTTGTGTGAATTCTGTGAAACAGCCTGAGGTACATGGCTGAGACACAGTAGCCTGGTCCCCATGGTGACAGCCCTGGGGACTGCCTCTCTCCCAACACTGACTTTGGTACCTGATTCACTTCCAGTCCCATGTTCACACACACACACACACACACACACACACACACACACACACGGAGTTCCAGATCCCAGGTAGTTTCAGAGACTACAGAAGTCGGAAGGTGTCTCCAGCTCACCACTGCCTCTCCTGGCTCTGTAGGGTCCCACACCAGGGTATACCTCCACAACCAATCTTCCTCTGTAGCTCCTGACTCTGCCATGCTCCTGATAATTAATGTGAGCAGCCTTTCCCAGTAGACAAAGGAATCCTATCTACAACACTGCTGCCTGAAAACTTTTCTCTTCTTCTCTGTTTGAAAAGTGAGAGTCCAAGTTGTTTTTATTAGACTAGTCCTCTCTCCAGTTTCAGAAATCCTCACTGGCTGACTCTCCCTCAGGACCAAATCTTGGTGAAACACCAGTTCTTACCATATCATCATCCACTTTACATTTGGAGATGTCCTGGCTCAAAAGAAACTTAAACGACCTCAATTCCAATTTGCTTATATCTTCTGAAATTTGAAAAAGCATGACCCTGTGGTGGGAAATGGAGACACTTTAGAAATGGTTTCTTAGGGGCATTTGGGTGGATCAGTCAGTTAAGCATTCGGTTCTTGATTTTGGCTCAGGTCATGATCTCAATGGTTCGTGAGTTCAAGCCCCACATGGAGCTCTGTACTGACAGCACGGAGCCTGCTTGGGATTCTCTCTCTCCTTTTCGCTTTGCCCCTTCCCTGCTTGTACATGGGCTCTCTCTGTCACTCTCTCTCTCTCTCAAAATAAATAAATAAACATTAAAGAAAAGAAATGGTTTGGGGCACCTGGGTGGCTCAGTCTGTTGAGCGTCTGACTTCAGCTCAGGTCATGATCTCATGGTTTATGGGTTCGAGCCCCACGTCGGGCTCTGTGCTGACAGCTAGCTCAGAGCCTGGAGCCTGTTTCAGATTCTGTATCTCCCTCTCTCTCTGACCCTCCCCTGTTCATGCTGTCTCTCTCTCTCTCANGTTCGAGCCCTGTGTCAGGCTCTCTGCTGACAGCTAGCTCAGAGCCTGGAGCCTGTTTCAGATTCTGTATCTCCCTCTCTCTCTGACCCTCCCCTGTTCATGCTGTCTCTCTCTCTCTCAGAAATAAAAAAAATGAAAAAAAAAAAAAAAAGAAATGGTTTCATACATAATTTCTCATTTGATGAAAGGAGTCACAGTGGAGACTTGATTCTAGTCACCTACCCTTAAAACAAAGATACCTAATGAAATAATTTGTGAGTGGAGGTCTTGGAAAGAGGCTGCTGTGATGACACAGAAGGCTACTGACTCTTGCCCAACTATTCTCCCCTCAACATAATTTAAAGTTCCACTAACTTTGTCATTCCATTCATTTCAGCTAAGTGAAGTGTGTTTTGCCTTCGACCCTCACTATAAAATCAAGAGCTTGTTGCGGTAGGAAAAAGTTTTTACTTAGGAAATTATGCTTTTCAAAATGAAAACTGGATCATCACTTCCTTTATTAAAGCTTGTCAGTGCTCTGCCATAGGAAGGGCAAACACATGGTTCTGGAATACAGACCTTTGTGAAGCCCAGCCTACCTCTTCAGCTTCTCAGGCTTCCCACTTACCACTCACCCTCATCTCCTCTCCAAACCCACCTGGCTGCCCTGCCCCTCACCCCTTTATGCTGTGCTCCCCACACCCCCATTCCCTTGTCCATCTGCAGACAACTAACCACTCACCCACTACCTGCCTAAGGACCACTTGAGTGTCTTCAGGGCTGCATTCACCTCACTGTGCCTTTGCCACAGCAGAAGGCTTACACAAGATGTCATAATTGTTTATGAAGCTCTCTGAGTCCCCTGAGAGCAGAGTCCATGCCCTTTTTGTTTACATAAGCCCAGTGGGTCATGAGGTACAGTATTTAAGTGCAGAGGTCCCAGACTACTGGTGTTGGACCCTTGGTTCCACAACCTCAGAGCTGTGTGACTTTAAACATGTCACTTTTTTCCCCTCATCTATAAACTTGTAGATAATTCTATATACCACTGGACATAGTGAGAATAACATGAATATAGTTATCTGAAGCGCTTAAACCAATCTTTGGCAACACACTAAGTGTTCAATACACAATAAGCATCGTTATTTCTTTTTTCTTTTTACTTTTTTTTTTTTAACATTTATTGATTTTTAAGACACAGAGTGTGAGTGGGGGAGAGGCAGAGAGAGAGGGAGACACAGAATCTGAAGCAGGCTCCAGACTCTGAACTGTAAGCACAGAGCCTGACGCAGGTCTTGAATTCACGTCCCAAAAGATCATGACCTGAGCTAAAGTCAGACACTCAACCAATTGAACCACCCAGGCACCCCTATTATTTCTTCTTTTTTTTAAGTTTATAGATTTTGGAAGAGAGTCAGAGAGAGAGCAAGAGAGAGAGAGAGAGCCAGGGAGGGGCAAAGAAAGCGGGAGAAAGCGAATCCCAACCTGTCTCTGTGCTGTCAGGGCAGAGCCCAATGCAGGCTCCACTCCACAAAGGGTGAGATCAGGATCCGAGCTGAAATCAAGAGTCGAAGGCTCAACCAACTGAGTCATCCAGGTGCCCCAAGCGTTACTATTTCTTAATCCATGATAGGTTCTTGGGATATGTTTATTGAATGAACAAAGGAATATTTAATAAGTTAGAAAACCTTTTACTATTATGGTATAAAGGAAACTAACATTAACACAAAATCATGCTAACTTCAAATTAGAAAATGAAAATTCTGAAAATAGATATAGTGTGGAACAGAAGTTACTCAGTATTATCTGCTTTATCCTTCCTCTCATGGATTCCACCCTAGAAGTATTTCTCCAAAGCCTTCTCAGTTTGGCTGAGATTGGGTCCAGTCAAAAGCTGCTGTCCCTTTTAACTTTAGTACAAAGTATTTTCCCTTTTACTTTCCTCATTACTAAAACCTACTAGCTTCCTTATACCATCACTGTCTAGAAATAAACCTGGTAGTTCATAAGATACTTATTTGATAAGTAGCAATTATAATTTGAAAATAAAAGTGTCTAATGCTTTCTTCTAAGTGGAAAGTGGTCACATTAGCATACTTTTCATTTCCTGGTTAACATCCAACAATGATTAACAACAGTAGAACTTGTGCTGACTTTTTGTTCCCAAGTGAACATGTTTAAGAGTTTAACAGATAGATCCTCCCTTTTTAGAGACTCTTAGCCCTCCAGCAGACAGGTACAGCTCATTGTGTGGCATTGACAATATGCCTCAACCTTGCTTGTCTGGCAGGAGAAGTGCAACTTTCAAAAGACCAAGATGGTGGGCCTAAGATGAGACCTCCAGCTTTTCTCATTCTAGGGCTGTTGTTTTTTAGGACTAATTGGTGCCTTCATGGAAAAGTGTCACAATTCCATTAAGCCAAAGTTATCCAGTATTAAATAATGTCCTCCCTCAACGTGCCTCCTAAATTCATGTCCACCCTGGATTGTTAATGTGACTTTAGTTGGAAAAAGGGTCTCTGCTGTTGTAATCTTGTTAAGACCAAGGTCACACTAGATTAGGGTGGGCCCTAACCCAATGACTGGTGTCTTTCTGAGAAGAGGAAAATTCTGACAAACAGGCACAGAAAGGAGATTGGAGACAGAGCTTGGAGTGGTGCATCTAAAAGACAAGGAACACCAAGGATTGCCTGCCAGCACCAGAAGCTAGGGGAGAAAGAAACATGAAACAGATTCTCCCTAGAGTTCCAAAAGGAACCAAGCCTGTTGACACCTTAACTTTACATTTGTAACCCCCAGAACTATGGGTGTATAAATATCTCTACTGCGCTAAGCCACTCAGTCTGCAGTACTTTGTTACAGCATCCCTAGGAAACTAATACACCCAGAATATCTCTCTTTCAAAATGCTCAGTCTTCACGTAGAGAAACATGTGATAAGGAATGTGTCAGAATCTCAGGTCTCTGAGATTAAGGACCAGGACATTCATAATAAGCCAAGCCAGTAGAAGATAATGGCTTTCACAGCTGGCTATGAGGACTTGTCACACATGTCATCATTAATGACAAGAAAGAAGAGACTGTGAAATGGGCCATAGCTAAGACTTGAGTAGCAGTTTTCAGAAGGAAAGCTAAAAATAACTTTAAGGAGCATCTGATAACAGGGGATGTTGAAATAGAGAAGTTGGTAATATGTTTCTATTTTAAAAGTCTGTTACCAACTCACCAAGAGGTAATAGAACATGGTTTGTTATCAGCTCTGAGTACCCACTGTTCCACAAGTGGGGAGAGGCCTAGCTGGAGACGTTTGGCAGGACTGACTACCAAAGTCACCACCATTCTCCTGGCAGCAGCTGGGCACACAGAGTCCAGTCTTGTGGGGTCCAGCCTGGCCAGTCCATAATGACTGACAGCATACACCCCTAATTGGAGAACTTTGTGATACAACACTTTCAGTGTGGGATAAAAGCCTAACACCCCACTGAGAATATCCATAGTCATCCACAAGCTGGCAGGAGGGAGATTTCACATAAGAAGTAATGACGCATTATCCAGTAGAAGGCAAAGTAAGCACATGATGTGGACAGAAGCAGAGCAGAGGTAACAAAAGGGGAGACAGAACAGAGAGAGACAACGTTCAGAAGATGTCTGTTTTAATTTCGGCATACCTATAGATAACATTTCACTTTGGAAACAAGTGTTTTTATTTTATGGTTTAACTTTTTTCCTAAATTATATATAGGATCTCTAAATTTCTTAATCTGGTCCTGGTGGGACATCTTCAAGGAACTTCCAAAGTCATACCACACAGACACCCCGTCATCAGCCCAGCCCACAAAGATGTGTCCATTGCACCCACAGCTCCCAGTGCCTGAATGGTGAAAGTTCTCCCCACCTGTAGGGAGAGATCTGAGCTCTGCCTGGTGTCTGAAGCTCCTGCTCCATCTCTTCCTTGCTGGTGTGCAGGTATTTGAATAGCAGGTCCAGTCTATTAATTCGGAAAAGCAGCTCCTTCAAGAAGGACAGGTTGCTTTCCTCTAACATTCTCTTTTCCTGGAGTCTCTGGAATAACATCAAGGCATCTTTGATGGGTTCTTGCTTCTTTTGTGGGATGTAGTCCAGGCTCAGGAATTTGAGGGAGGCCAGGTCATCGCTGCCTAGCCATTCCCCAATATTATAGAGACATTTATTGAAATTCATGTTGGTCAAGTGTCAGGAGAATGTAGTTGTCGCCTAGGACAAAATACAATATTATGTTCAGACGAGGAAGAAAACTACCATTCACTACTTCATTTCTTCATCAAAAGCTGTTATTTCTACTATACACCAGATGTTTTGCTGTGCACAGGTCAAAAAACAAAAAACAGACACAAGTTTCTGCTCTCAAGTAGCTTACTATTTTGTAAAGTAGATATACAAATTAGCCAATGGTCAGAGAGTTGTGACCAGGGCACAGTAGGAATAGAGAGGAAAGAGCCCCAGTGCAGCCCAGGAGGAGGGCTTCCTAGAGCGAAGGCACCTTTGGGAAGGAGATAAGAAAGGATAATTCTTGCAAGAAGTAACTATGCAAAAGATGGAGGCAAGGATGTTCTGGTCAATTCAGGTAGGCACAAGGAGCTCAATAAAATAACCACCAAGTGCCTAGAAGGGGAGAGGGGTGGGAAAAAGGATGAAGCTGTGGCCAAGAACTGTTACAAAGGGTGTCCCACTGTGGGGCAAGGGCTCAGAGATTGTCCTAGAGATGACAGAGAGCCAAGAAAAGAGTGTGATGTCAGCCAGTCTGGGATTAACAATAAAAGTGTGGAGAACAGATTGGAAGGGCTGCGGCCAGAGAAGTGATCGGGTCTGACTGAAACAATGGTGCTAGAAGACATGATGCAGCGCTGTCCCCCAAAGGCCTCAGGACCAGTACCCACAACTGATCAAGAACCCATGACTGCAAATGGAACCAGTCAACTTTGTCAACCTTTCAATTCAAACAGTCTCTAAATCAGATTACATGGTGTTTTCACACACTTATATGTTTGAACAGATAAAAAAGGAGAGGGCAGTGTTTCTGGAAACCCCAGACAACCTTCACACAAGCAGCCCAGGATCTGGAATTCCTCCTCCAGTGAGCCCTTTGAGTCACCTCCTACACCCTCCCTGCTCTGATAGGCCCATGTTTGTGATTTTAAAAAGCCCTGGGAGCAGGGTTTGTATTAGATTCTTCAAAGGAACAAGCTTGGGACCCAGCTCTGCAAGGTGGCTGCAGTATCATGGTCAAAGCCAGGAAGCTCACCTATAGAAGAGCATCCAGGGAGGTGGGTTGTGCAGTGGTTCAGATTATGGGGCTTTAGTGTCAGACAAACTTCGATAAGAGCCCATCTGGATCACTGGGCCCAGGCCTGGGCAGCTCACGTCCTCCGAGGGTTAGATTCCTCTTCTGTCAAATGAGGATCAGAATACCCACCTCCTAAGTGTTGTGACTAAGTAACTCTTATAAGGCATGTGGAGTAATGACCAGCAACTAATGAAAAAAAAATGAGTGTTAACCTGAAACAAGGAAACAGACCCTGGCCATGGGGACCTGACATGAACTGGGCACATGACCTTAAGTACTTCTCTGACTCCCTTGGTTTCACATTTCCCTAGTGGAAAACACATTTGGAAGTAGTGTTTTTCAAACTCATTGAAGCCTTACTCAGATGCTCCCTTACCTTAGGAGGTAGTCCTGGAGGACTGCGATTTGAGAACCCTGAACTAGAAAACCTTTAAATTCCATCCAGTTCTGCCATTTCCTTGATCCCACAGACTCTGCCCCTGGGCATTTTCCTTAACCTCAAATGACCTTAACTAATTTGTAGCTGTTTCCTCCCAGAAGCAAATTGAATGGGTTCCTAGATCCTTGAGCTTCCTGCACTGACTAACATTCTTAGATGAAAACATAAATTCTATTACTTGAAGTAATAATCTAGTGAACCAAGACCCATGTATTTTCTATATCTGTTGTTAAAATGGAAATATTTTTGATTTTCACATTAAAGTTTTAATATTTTTATAAAGTGCCCTGAAGTCTTTGAAAGTTTTAGGTTTTCCTTTTAAAAACACCTTCCCTCTCCCCTACCCACTCTGATTATAGAAGCAGTAGTTTTTGTATGTGTGAAAATTGAAAACACAGTAAATTGTAACATGGTCAGGGTTATCATTATCATACATCACACACACAGAGAAAGATACATTTATATAAAAATTAGAATCAGCTTGTGTATCCAGGTGTATACATCTATGTCCCCCCACTTAATATTTAGAATGAACATTTGGCTCAACCATTGAATATTCTTTTTTTTTTTAACGTTTATTTATTTATTTTTTGACATAGAGAGAGCACAAGCAGGGGAGGGGCAGAGAAAGAGTGGGAAACACAGAATATGAGGCAGGCTCCAAGCTCTGAGCTGTCAGCACAGAGCTGGACCCAGGGCCCAAACCCATAAACCGGGAGATCATGAGCCAAGGTCAAATTCAACAAACTGAGCCATGCAGGTGCCCCTAAATATTCTTCTTTGGCATATTTTTAATGTTTATTGATCTCCAGCATGTGGATCATTAAAATTTATTTTAAGAAATTTTCAATTTCTTTACTCTTAAAAGTATTGTATTGGGGAGCTTTTTTATATACCCTGTGCATAACTCTGACTATTTCACTTTAGAATTAGAATTATGGGGCAAAACCTTTTTCTCCCATTTAATCTAGAACTTACATCATTATTTATAAAGGTTTTCTTTTAATTAACAATAGAACTCCCCAATGACCCAGCGATAGCACTGCTAGGAATTTACCCAAGGGATACAGAAATGCTGAGGCATAGGAGCACATGTACCCCAATGTTCATAGCAGCACTTTCAACAATAGCTAAATCATGGATAGAGCCTAAGTGTCTATCAACTGATGAATGGATTAAGAAGATGTGGTTTATCTATACAATGGAATACTACATGGCAATGAGAAAGAATGAAATCTGGCCATTGGTAGCAACGTGGATGGAACTTAAGGGTTTTATGCTGAGTGAAATAAGTCAGGCAGAGAAGGACAGATACCATATGTTTGCATGTATAGGCGGATTAGGAGGAGCTTAACGGAAGACCATAGGGGAGGAGAAGGGGAAAAATAATTGCGAAGAGGGAGGGACGCAAACCATGAGAAACTCTTGAATGCTGAGAACAAACTGAGGGCTGATGGGGGTGAAGGAGAGGGGAAGGGGGGTGATGAGTATGGAGGAGAGCACTTGTTGGGATGAGCACTGGGTGTTATACGGAAACCAACTTGACAATAAACTATTTAAGAAAAAAATAAATAAATAAAGTTTTTTTAAATGTTTATTTTTTAGAGAGACAGAGAGTGAGTGAGGGAAGGGGCAGAGAGAGAAAGGGAGACACAGAATCCTCAGCAGGCTCCAGGCTCTGAGCTGTCAGCACAGAGCCTGACATGGGGTCTGACCACACAAACCATGAGATGATGACCTGAGCCAAAGTCAGACCCTCAATGGACTGAGCCACTCAGACGACCCAGAGCATCCTTGTTTAGACAAATTTTCTTAATTCAGGAAACTAGAAATCTCTTGGGAAGATATACTTTGCACTGGATTCACAAAGCCTCCAGAGCCTAGATCTTTCACAAAAGCAATCAATTATCAAAAAATTATTTTATTAAGAAAAGATATCTTAAATATGTGGTGAGCACCTAACAGCATATATTTAAAATGCAGCAGGGGTGTGTGAGTGGCTCAGTAGGTTGGGCATCTGACTTCAGCTCAGGTCATGATCTCAGGATACATGGGTTCTAGCCCCGTGTCAGGCTCTGTGCTGACAGCTCGGAGTCTGGAGCCTATTTTGGATTCTGTGTTTCCCTCTCTCTGCCCCTCCCCCACTCGCTCTGTGAGTGTGTGTCTCTCTCTCTCAAAAATAAAACATTTAAAAAAAATTTTTTTAAGCAGCAAACAAAACTTGGACATATAAGGGAACAAACTAGCAAGCTCATTCCTTAAGTCACACTCCATAGAAACACACATGTGCTAAACAGGATATGTGCATGGAGTGTCACCACCACACAATGTGTAACCCTGAACAACTGGAAACATCTCGAATGTCCATCAATAAAGAAATGGCTAAATAAACCAATGTATGGTCATACTACAGAATATTATGCAGCAATTATGAAAATGTACTCCATCTTCTGAAATAAAAATGATAGCTATCCAAGATGTGTTAGTATGACAGTAAAAAAAAAAGAAGAAGAAGAAGAAAGGAAAAACAATTTCAATATTTTAAAAAATCATACATCAGGGCATCTGGGTGGCTCAGTCAGTTAAGCCAGCAACTCTGGATTTCGGCTCAGGTCATGATCTCACAGTTCAGAGCGTGGAGCCCAATTGGGATTCTCCCTCTCCCCCTTTCTTTCTGTCCCTCTCCGGCATTCACACCAGCTCTCGCTCTCTCTCTTTCTCTCTCCCTCTCTCTCAAAACATATAAATAAACATTAAAAAATATTTAAAAATCATAAATCCACTTTAAAAAAACCCTCAAAACAGTACTATTAGACTTTCGGTTGTTACAGGTACACTTGCAAAAGCAGAAAAGAAAAAGGTAAGGAGGTGCTGGGAAGAGACATACCAAATTCAAAAGTTTCTTCTGGGAAATGAAGGACAAAACTAGGACTTGCGGGGTGAAGGAATGAGGAAGGAGATTTGCCCTTTTCCTGTAATATATTAAGACGAATGTATGTAGATATGCTTTGTGAAAATGAAACTACTGTCAAACACGTGGATGTGTTCTTGGGTTTAAGGTACTGTAAGAGAGTGAGTGAAGGAGGAGCACGAAATGAGGCCCTCTGGGATGCCAAGGGCAGATTAATCAGGAAGGAGACCAGGGAGAGGAGTGGCACCACCACATGTGTGTTCTTGAAAGAAAAGAAATTATTAGAACTTAAACTTTAAAAAACAACTTTAAGAGAACCCAGAGAACTTATTTGCCTCCAAAAGAGAAGGAAAGTTCCACACACGCCTTTCTCAGAAAATAAAAAAATCTAATAGACTAAGTAGAAGACTGGAAGATCCAGCTGGTACAAATGACAAACTCTAACAGTATTTCCTACCAGTAGCAAATACACATCCTTTCAAACACATACCAAATAGTCACAAAAATTGTCCACAAAGAAAATCTCAATACGAGAGTGCCAAAGAGCAGAAATACTACGGTCCATATTCTCTTTTAGGACTTAGCAGTGAAATCAGAAATTAATGTGTTAATTAGAAGTTAACAATGAAAAATGGCCAAGACAAACACACTACAGAAAGGGCTATCCACATTTGGGTGGCTTTTTCAACACATGGTGTTAGAATAATTGGGCAGACTTCTAGAACAAACTGAAATGGATCATAACTGAACTCCTTACATTAAAAAAAGCTGCAGATAGATCAGAGATTAAAACCCCCGAATTAAAATACTGAGGAAAGAAACACAGGAAAATTTTTCAAAATAATCATGCCACGGTAAAGAACTTTCTAAGTACAACAGAAAACCTGGAAGCCAGTAAAAAAAAAGGTTGATAAGTGTCCTTAAATAATAGCTAAATCATTCTTCAAATTTTTTAAATTTTAAATTGCAACATTTAAATAAATCTTGCACTTAAGTGAAAGAGTAGAAAAGGGCTTATTTACTTAAAATAAGGCTCCCATAGGTCAATTTTTTTTGAAAGAGAGATAAAGAGATCCAATCCAATGCATAAACAAGTAAAGATCATAAGCACACATTTCAGAGAAAAGTAACACTGGCTTTATTTTTTTAACCAATGGCTTTCAAACATTTGAGAAGACATTCAACTTCATTCGCCAAAAAAAAAAAAAAGTTGAAATTACAAAAGATCAGTTTTCAACTGCCAAGTTGGTGAGGCACAAAACTTGTAATACAGTGTCATGAGATGGTAGGAATAAAAACAGGTAGGTAGGTGATTTGGCCACATCGGTCAAAATATAAAATGACCTCACAACTTAACTTCTAGGAGTTTTTCCTACATTAGCTTAAACGTAATGCACTTAGAAAAACATGTACAAAGCTATACATGGCCACATTGCTTGAAAGAACAGAAGGGCAGAAATAACTGTTTATCAATATCTCCTTAGATATTTAAAAAGAATGGGAAGCTCGCCATGAGTGGATATGTGTGGTCTATACAACATACTATCAAGTGGTGCATGGATTTGTGTATTCACAAAAGATCTTTGAACAGAACACACAAGAAGCTGGTTCAGTGGTTTGCCTCCAAGGAGAGGAACTAGAAGCCCAGGGATTGGCAGAAAATAAGGCTTTAAGTTTGGATTTTTACTAGGTGCATGTATTACTTATTCTACAAGGACTCATATTTAAATTAAAATTACCACTTAAAGACCCATTTTCATTCAAAAGTTGGGAAGGATCTAAACTCGGTCCAGCCCTGTTTAGCACCATTAGCTCCAATGTCCTTAAAATTTTTAAATCAGTTCTAACCACTGTTAAAATCTCATTTTACACAGTTAAATGAACCAAAGAATTAAATGAAAGCAGAATCTCTTTTTTACCCACCACAATTTTTTTGATAGCAATGCTTATTGTATTCATTTTAGAAAATAAAGAAAAGATAAAAAAGAAAGAAAATGACCTATAATCCACTATCCAAAAATAATCACCTAATAATATTTTACTATCTTTCCTACCAAATATTTTATATTTATTTTTCCCTTGCATTTTATCACACCATATTTCTGAGGTATAAGTGGATTTTTTCAAATGGTAATATTGTTAAGTACATCTTCATGTACATCTTCATATCTTCATTTTTTTCTTCTACAGCATGGATTTAAAATTTTTTCAAGTACCTAATCATATGATTGGGCCATAATTTACGTAACAGTCTCTGCTTACATTTAGAATAAAATCTTAAATGTCTATCCCCATGTACAAATCTGATTATTTTCTTACAATAATTTCCTAGAAGTACTAACTACTGAAGCCTTCTTAAGGCTTCTGTTACATATTCAACAGCATTTTCTGACAGGATATAAATAATAATAATAATACAATCCAAGGCCAGAATGATATGAGTTTCTGTTAAGATGATTGGGCCTTGGCTCCTATCCCCTGTAGCTGCCTCATCGCATTCTGAATGATTTTGCATCACATCAAAATGGAGAGTTAGTTGGAAAAATACTGGTGAGGCTTCTTTTCTGGCCCAGATTTTACAGGATACACTAAGGGATAATATTCCATCTTTGTTTGTTTGGGTCACACATCTCTCTAGTCATAGCGCCTGGAAAGCAGTCAGCTGCAACAGAATCTTACACTGCTGGCAAAGGAGCCACCCCTAGGCACCGAGATCTGTAGATACAGGGACCGCAGATGGCCCTTGCTTTATGGGACCTGGGTTTACCGCATAAGATCAGGGGCTAGAAACTTTGTTATAGTAATATTTTTAAAAGAACTTTTATTGTTGTATTTTTCTGATCATAAAATAGTAAAAGTCACACTTACCCCTTAGAGAAAATACAGAAAAGTATATAAAGAAAAGAAAAATTACTTAGAAACTCACCATTTAGATAACTCTTTGGTTACATTTGGTGGTTTCCTTCCAACTATATTCGTGTGTGTGTGCGTGTGTGTGTGTGTGTGTGTGTGTGTAAATACACATGTGTAATGTGTATTACAGACATAAAACATGTAAATTTGAATATTTCATGAATAATACATATAAGGCAGAAGAAAAGAATGGGGATGCAAGGCCTCCAGGAAGTTTTCTTTTACTTTCGATTATATAATATCTGTTAAATAATAAATCCATAAAAGTATATTTGTATTATATAATATATAAGCATCTTTACTATTTTTAGTAATAAATTTATGCCCCCAAAGTATTTGATATAAATGTTTATATTATGATATACAGGTGTTTATAACATATATCCATATAAACATAAAAATATTTTTTGACTCATTGTACTACAAGCCTCTGAAGAAACTGGTATTATCATCTTCATGTTACTATTGTGAAAAATCAGTTTAGATAGAAGCTGGTAAGAGAGGCAGCAGGCTCAGATTTGAACATCTCACTCGAGGGCTTCCACGACAGGCCCTGCAAAGATTTAGATTTTATCCTACTTGGAGCTGGAAGCCAGTGAAGGAATGTAACCAAAAAAAAAAAAAAAAAAAAGTAATCATAAGATTTTTAAAGATTAAAATATTTAAAACACTTTAAGACAAAAAATACAACTCCCAAAACACAAAAACGGGAATTCTTAATAAATCCACTGTGGCAGAGAACAGATCAGAACCTTACAAATCAAACCTGTACATGCTAGAGCCCGGATTTAGATGGTGTCATCTCATTCCAGAGCCCAACTCTACCACTGCTTCTGTCACAATTTGATTAAGGATGAGGTTCTCTGTATAGTTATACCTGGAGCATTCCAGAAAAACCGAACATAAGCTGCAGGAGGCCTTGAGATCTAGAGTCTGTAGGGCCCTCGCCGTGGCTCTTAAAGGGACTGCGTGCTATTTCTTATGGTTTCCCCACCCTCTGCAGCCTAGAAAACTCTAGATCAAAGGCCCTTCTCCCCACAGGACCAACCAACCTTATGAAAGAAGCAAATCCTGGGACCCTCACAGCGGCAGCAGCTTCTTCACACACCCCTGTTTCCTGATGTTTCTAAAGAAAGAGCTTTAGAAGAACTGAGGAAGAACTTAGGCACTGCCCGATCTACTTCCTGTTTTGAATTGTCTGAGTCACAGAGCCCAAAGACTCGCCCCTGAGTAGCACCTCCTCCCAGAGCTCAAAAGAGTCCTATAAGAACAAGGGACAGGGGGCTGAGGGGAACCTGGCTCCCTGACTCTGGCTGTGTGACTTTGGACGGGTCATTTGCCTTTGGGGCCTCATTACCACATTCCAAAATGAGGAAGTTTGAACTGAATGTTAACTAAGAACCCTCTCTTTCCATATTTCAGAAATATACAGATTTTTCTGGGTTCAAAATGAAGACTTAAATGTTTTCATTCAATAAATATTGATTGAGCATTTCTGAGGGAACTTGTAACTGTGAAAGCCCTCATCATGGTTCTGAGAAGGTCTGCTATCTCCCACAGTTAACTGTCCTGGTTTCCCATCTACACTAGAATCCAAAGATCACCTTCATGGGCCCGAAGTCACCAGATCCCACCCTTAGTAGCCTAGAAAACCCTAGAATCAAAGGCCTTTCACCTGAAAGGCCCAGATGACTTTACTAAAGAGACAAATCCTGGGGTCCTCACCATAGTCTAGGCTCTAGAGATAGAACAAAACACAAAATTAGCCCTGCCTTTTTGCTATGAATCAGTTGAAATGTTTTTTGATGTTAAAAGAAGAAAAAAATATCAAACGCTTCCCTTCCTTGAAACTGCCTTTTTTCTATGCCCAAATAGAATATAAGCTTTCAGAGGGCAAGACCCACCTTAGGGCTGAGCGGATTAAACAAGGGATCTGAAAGTGCCTTCTCACCTATAGAGGGCTAGGTAAAGGTGCCATGGTAGGTAAGATCGATGCCCTTTGCTACCATTTGATTATGACCATGGAGTCCGAGTGAGAACATAGCAACAGAAGAAAATCCTGTTAGTAGCTAAAACATAGTCTAGGAGGGATTCCCTGATTATTGATGCTTCCTAAGCATTTGTTCCACTGTTTTGTGACCAGTCCTTGGGCTAGGCTGTGAGCTTCACAACGGTAGGGATCATATCTTTCATGTCTCTGTTCCCAGAACCTGCCATAGGAGTAGCAATATCTATAACCTACAAACGTTTCCTGCAAATCAAGAAGAAACCCCATAGAGGGACAATGGAAATGAACATGGAGTTTCTTGACAGGGATGCTTAAAAGCACCTTGAGCACAAGGTGATGCTCAAAAGTTTTAATTACCCGAGAAATGCAAAATAAAGCAACATGATACCCACTTCGTACCTATCAGATATTGGCCAAGGTTTGCAAGTTGGACCAAGGATTGGTGGGCATGTTCTTATGTAGTCCTTCTCCGGGACTACGAACACTGTCCATCATGTAATACCATGTAGGGGTCAGAAAGTGGGACCTGGCAAAACATAGAACTTTAAGTGTCAGAGTGCTTGCTTTTTATTTTATTATGTTTTTAATTTTTTTAATTAAAATTTTTTAAACATTTATTCATTTTTGAGAGAGCGAGAACAAGGGAGGGGCAGAGAGAGAGGGAGACACAGAATCTGAAGCAGGCTCCAGGCTCTGAGCTGTCAGCACAGAGCCCAACGCAGGGCTTGAACTCACTTTGCTGAAGTGGGATGTTTAACGGACTATGCCACCCAGACACCCCAGGGTGCTTGCTCTTTAAAAAAAAAAACAGAATGAGCAAAATACAATTTAAAAAATATTAATACATAGTAATAATTGCTAATACTTACTGAGAATTTATTAGTGCCGGTCACCGTTGTAAGTAGTTAACTCATATTATCTCCTTGAATCCTCAAAACCACTTCATGAGGTGGTATGAATCCCATTTAATGATGAGGAAACGTAGGTACTCGTTCCAGTTCATAGATAAAAAATAGTGTATACACACTAAACAATGATACATTTTGCAAAGATACAGATCAATTCAGGGATAGTATCAAAAGATTCAGAGTTGCCTTTTGGGAGGCAGTGGGGAGGGTAGGAAGTAGGGTGGGAGAAGAATGGGAAGAAAGTGCCTAGAATATGGCTGGGAAACAAAGAGGCGCTGGGCAGGACCTGACAGATTAACTCAACCCTCTGCCCAAAAGGAAAAGAAAACAAACAAAGTAGGTAAACAATGAATCTCCAAACTGACCCAGCAGGAAAGAGACACGGGGTCTGCGTCTGCGTTTGAGAGAGGCAAAGAGCGGGGGAGAGACACTAAGAACAGAAATGTAGCAGAAGAATTGAGTTAAAAAGTAGCAAGACCAGAGGCTATGGTTCAGAGAGAAACTCCACTCAGAGGTCTGGGGCCCTGGCAGGACCCTGAGGTGTCCCCACTCTGCCCCCTGAACGAGTCCCCCGAAACATTGTATTCAGAACCCACCTCTGTATCAGGCACTCACCTGCTCCACCCTGTCCCGGCAACATCACAGTCACCAAGTGTCCAATGCCAAGACCCCTGAGCTGCCTAGTTTCATACAAATACCTAAGGCTTGTCCACACAACCAGAGAAAATTCCCATGAAACAGGGTGGGGATGAGGGCAGTGGGGATGGAAACACCTCCAGGAAGTTTTCTTTTACTTTCGATAACTCCACTTTCTACCTCCCCAGGGGATTCACTTCCTGTCCTCTGCATTCAGAATTTATTGGCGAATTCAGCAGAGCTTTAAAAAAATCACAAGGGACAAGAGCAGCATCTGGTATTCAGCAAGCAAAAAAAGAAAATTCCTCAACAGAAAGAGCTAGAAAATAAACTTGATTCCTAAAGCAAGTGGACAGAGATGACTCACTGGAACAAGAAATGTTTCTTAAAGGAACAGATGCCCCATTTCCAACTATTCAGAAAAGGGACGGGGACAATGTGTCACTATATAAACTAACTGGTTAGTGAGAGGGGCAGAATATGCCACCCCAAAAAAATGCAAAATCACTTTGCATATGGATTGTTTTTAATTAGAGTTTATTAAGAAATAATCAGTGCAAAAAAGACACTTTGACCCTCCTTTTCCCCCTGAAAGCAGGATATAAATCTTCCCTGTTAAAGGTACCCTCCCTGTATCAGGAGGTAGAGAGATATCTTTACTACCAGGGATAGGGAATTTAGAGCTGAGAAGATTGAATGAGCAAACCTTGTTATTTCCTCACCAATTTACTACTCCAAGCCTGAACTTCTTTCTCTTGTCAATTTTTCACAAATTTATTGTTTGTCTACAAGGTATAAAAGCTACCTGCTTTGGTCATTTCTTCGAGTCTGATATTTCTATGATCTCCCCCATAGGTATGAAGTTAAATTTGTTCTTCTCTTGTTACTCTGTCTTATGTCAATTTAATTATTAGACCAGCCAAAGAAACTAGAAGGGAAAAAGGGAAAAGTTTCCTGGCTACTGCACCTAGAAGCTGGACATGTATTATTGGAAAGCATTTACACTGACTACATTTAGTATTAGTAACCCCTGTAATTTCCAAAGATGGGTCTAAGACTGCCTGAGGCAAGTAAAATGCCATTCTCCTTCTAAAGAAGTCCAGAGAGAGGAATTGTCCCTCTGTTCTCAAATCTCAGTGCTGAAGCCACGGACCAACCATGAGTTCATGTGGCTCTTTGAGGGTCAAAGCCAGCCTCTAGCTGAACTGTGAAATCCTGCACAAGGAAACAGGTGGTTCTGGCCCAGTGCTGAGTAGGGATAACAACACTGTTTGCTCCGTGGCCATGCTCTGAGGTTGAGTAATAACCAGTGCCCCTTCCATCACTAAGCCCAAGTAGTGGTAACACGGAGATTTGTCCCTCAGGACTCCGAGCCTCAAGGCCCCCCCCCAGCTTTTCCTCATCCTCTATGTCCTCCCCGTCCTCTGCCTCTGTTTCCTGTTTGAATTTTTTTAAGGGCTTTCTTCCCTTTTGCAAAATCTTGTGCATTTTAGAACCAAAACACTGGCAAATTTAATGCAATACCTATATGTTGTACCCTTTACAAGAATTATCTCCAATTTTCATTACAATGGAGGGGATTCTTCTCCCATGAGGCTCAAATGGATACATAGATTCAAACTCAACCCTGTTGTAGCAAACACAAGGATTTTTCCACTGTAACATACTAGTCTGCCTTCCCTAGCCCTTAGAATTTGAAATGAACAATGTAGATGGAAGAGCAATAAATTTAAACTAAGACAGAGTCATCTACGCACAAAGGTCAGAAAGTCTTTGAGCTCTCAGTCAACTAAGAAAAACGAGTTGTCCTAATGGCAAAGGCTAACATTCATCAAACATTTTGTGCATGCCAGGCATAGTCACCTAACTGACTTATTTTACCTTCTGAACAATTCTCAAAAGCGGATGCTATGTTTTGCTCCCATTTTATGGATGAGGAAACTGAGGCTTGGATGGGTTGAAAGACTTGGCCAAGTGCATTCAACTAGTGAGTGATGGAATGAGGTCTTTTAATCTCTTAGACCCTGAGCAGTTAAGGTCTTAGCAGTCATTGTCTAAACATCAACGCACAACCATGGTTCTCAGCTTGACTAATCTGAGAATTAGCTGGGGAGGTTTAAAAATATACCAATCTTCAGATCCCAGCTTTGGAATTCCTAACTGAGCAGAATCACAAGAGATAAAACAGATCAAGCACTTAAGAGTCCAACAGTTGTCAATAAACATTTGCTACCATTGTTTCTTAAGTTCACACCATCTGTATGATGGATATGAATTATTAGACAGATAGTACAGATAAGGAAAGAATTCAAAAAAAAAAAAAAGGAAAGAATTCAATATCAGCTGACAAATGGCTGGGTCAAAGCACAAACCCAGGAATGTCTCACTTGAGCGTTTGGGCTCATCCTCCACCCCACTCCCTCTGTCTGCAACCAGACATTTCTGACTGTCAGAAATGGATGAGTCACTGGAGAAATCCAGGGAGCTCTGCTGAGAATGAATGAAGAGATCTCACTGTCATTTGTAAAGTTTTTATCCTAGGGTCTCCCAGTCTTAGCTCTTGCTAAAAAGAAAGATGAATAAGTAACAAGTGAAATGTGAACCTCAAGCTGATTAAACTCTTACTGTGATCTACAAGGATCATTATTAATTCACATGCTTTATCCAGTTTCTTGCTTCCATCTTGAGATATATGTGTGTGTGATTATTTGTATCAAAATGAGTAATGTACATGGTCCTTTGTCCTAGGGAAGCCTGGGACATGTTGGAACATCGGAAATGTTGCAGCTGCAGCAGGGCTTCGGGGAACCAGCCCCCACCTAGTGCAGGGTAAGGATAGCCTGGCTTGCCAAGTGCTTTCCATCTTCCTGAACCTCAGCCCCCACCTGAAGGCCTACTCCAGACTCATGTCTACTAATCTGCTAACAGCAAATTTGGATCTGTACATCTCTTTAAGAAAGGCTAGAAGGATTAAACATCCTTTCAAGTCACTGAAGCACACCCTTGCCATTAATCTTGAACCAGAGGACATTAGTCAAAGACAAATATTGACCATGAAACAAAAATCCCTGGAACGTGCATATTCTTTTGTTTGTAGCCTCTTTATTAAAAAGTTGTATATAACTGACCCACAGTCCAGGTGGTCTAGTTTCTGGATTCTATTGGACACCTCTTGGCCCTTTTTATTATTTTTTTTTTTATGTTTTATTTACTTTTGAAAGACAAAGAAACACAGAATGAGAACAAAGGAGGAACAGCCCCAGGCTCTGAGCTGTCAGCATAGAGCCCGATGCGGGCTCAAAGCCATGAACCCCTGAGATCATGACCTGAGGCGAAGTCCAAGGTTTAACTGACTGAGGCACCCAGGCACCCCACCTCTTATCCTTTTTTGGTTCTGACTGTCAACTTTGGCTCTGGCCCTAGACTCCTTTCAGGGAGTGGTAAAAGAAAGGAAAAGAGATTATATTCCAATCAATTTATTTCATTCCCTATTGGTTCTTGGAAAGAGAGACTCAACTATCTATTTAAAAGTTTCTAACCATTGGGATTTTAAGTCCTTTGATTTTTGTTTCATTATTGAGATGATTAGTCATGGGCAGATAGAAGAGTTTATAGTCACTGATTTCAATATGTATATTCTGCAACTTGCTGGTTACCAATACCTTCCCCCTCTACTCTCTGAAAGAAACTGCTGCAGACCGGAATACATGTCACTGATCTAGAAAGGGGGAAACTGAGGTCATCGGTGGGCTCTGGATACCAACATTTATGTCATCAACCTAACTTTTTCTATATTTTCTTGAAGACCTGAGCACAGACAAGGTAAGGGTCTTCCACGTTCTTCCTTCCTTAGATGCCCATGCCCAAGAAATGAAGCACCTCAAACCCTACAGACAAGTGTCAAGAATCATTTTTAAAAAATTTTTATTATAGTAAAATATGCATAACATAAAAATTACCATCCTAATCTTTTTTAAGTGTATAGTTCAGTAGCATTAAGTACATTCACATAGCTGTACAAACTTCACCACAATCCAAGAGCCACTTTAATGATATAATAATATATTCTTTAGGCACAATACAGTTTCCTTTCAATTTCAATTTCAATTTCTTTTAAGTTAAAGCATTTCTCTTGCTTTATCTCATTTGATCCTAGTCGGTAACCACAGTTTTTAGTCTAAGGGAGGCAGAGCAGGTGTTTCGAAAACATTTAGGAGGGGCGCCTGGGTGGCTTAGTCGGTTAAGCGTCCGACTTTCGCTTAGGTCATGATCTCGCGGTTCGTGGGTTCGGGCCCCGCGTCGGGCNCTCGCGGTTCGTGGGTTCGGGCCCCGCGTCGGGCTCTGTGCTGGCTGCCAGCTCAGAGCCTGGAGCCTGTTTCAGTCTGTGACTCCCTCTCTCTCTCACCCTCCCCTGCTCACGCTTGTCTCTCTCTCTCCTAGAAATAAATAAAACATTAAAAAAAAAATTTAAAAAAAAAAAAAAAAAAAAGAAAACATTTAGGAAACTGAAGCTCTCAGAAGGATGCAGTTGGTTGAGCTGGGGCTATACAGCTCCTGCATCTACATACAGCACTAGTGACCACTTTTGAAAAAAGATGGGTGAGGGGCGCCTGGGTGGCTTAGTCGGTTAAGCGTCCGACTTTCGCTTAGGTCATGATCTCGCGGTTCGTGGGTTCGAGCCCCGCGTCGGGCTCTGTGCTGACTGCCAGCTTGGAGCCTGGAGCCTGTTTCAGAGTCTGTGACTCCCTCTCTCTCTGACCCTCCCCTGTTCACGCTGTCTCCCTCTCTCCTAGAAATTAAAAAAATAAAAAAAAACTATTTAAAAAAAAAAGAAAAGAAAAAAGATGGGTGAATTGTTCTCCAAAACAGATATTTTCTCTATTTTAAAAGAAGTCATTCCTCACTTTCTGCAAAGGACATTCATTTTATTTGTTCCAAGATATAAGTATTTCAAGAACATCTATAAGAGTAACAATTACAAGGCATTCATATTTTTTAATGGGCAATGATTTTTTTCTCTCAAAACAATTAGTAAAAATAGACACATCCTCAGTAGGATAGCTACTGTGCAAGCTCTAGGTGAGACTGCCAAGAAGGCAAAATGTGTGTTCGGTATCTTTCCCCACACAGGACACTATTTCTTTCACCAGAAGTATAGTCTCAGGCTCACAGTCCATAGCCTGTTCCTACCGAATCCTGCTCTCAACAGACATTCAACCAAAATGATAACTCATTGTTATATCAGGAGGGTTAATGTAGTTCTTATCTATCTTTCTTGGGATATTCTATACAAAACCAAAAGTAAACATATATTTACATTAACTTTAATTTGTGCATAGATGATTTGCATATTTGTATAAACATTTGTATGTTCTAATTTTTCATCTAAATCCATCTTGTAGCTCTTTTCACATCAGTACTTATGAACTACCTCAATCCTGTTTTACCACTCCGTGCATCTAGGCTAAAGTTTAATACTGCTTGGGACAATGTGCATTCAAGTCAGAGTTCTTAAGAACTCTGAAGCCCACTTGGACTTCTTAAAACAAGAATGCTGAAGAGTAAAATTGCCGTGCTGACCCTGAAACTGACCCTGTGAGCTGTGGCTATTTGATTCACTCACAATCAGTGACAGTTAGTGAACAAAAGGGGTCTTCTGCCACTAGGATTCAACATGTTATTTTTTCTTTCAGACTTTTTCTTTTAAAGTATTCAGAAGAAGATTAAATGAAAGAGTCCTGATAATAGTCATTCTAAGTAACATATTAGAGGTATTGATAAAATTCATATTCACTCATTATTAAATAAACATTGGTTAAACACCCAGTGATGGTTAATTGTGTTACAAAAGAAAAAGATCATGAGTAGACATAGAAGCTAGGTTCTAAAATGGATTCTTTTGTAATTTACCATATTGTTTTACAAACTTCCAGTTTCTGAGAGAATGAATACCTCCCAATTCACACAACATATAGGAGATAGAATATGCCACCCCAAAATATGCCAGTTTGGCATAAGTATTATTTTGAGTTAGAGGCAAATGAGAATCAACAGATAAAGAAAGAAGCCTCTGGAGTATCCTTTATCTGACTAAAAGTAGAAACTTTTGAGAAATGAAAACTGCCATGATTCCCTCTCCCAGGGAATTTTTATGACCAAGAAAAAGAAGGAAGGTTGGCACCAACTTAGTTTGCCCCATAGAGTTACCTTCCTGCAGTTTGCTGCATTAGAAGCCTAAAAGCCTTTGTCTTTGTCTTATCACTTCTGTACATATTATACTTTGCTGAACTGCTATGAAAGTCCAAGTTTTTTTAAATTTTTTTTTAATGTTTTATTTATTTCTAGGAGAGAGAGAGACAAGCGTGAGCAGGGGAGGGTCAGAGAGAGAGGGAGTCACAGACTGAAACAGGCTCCAGGCTCTGAGCTGGCAGTCAGCACAGAGCCCGACGAGGGGCCCGAACCCAAGAACCGCGAGATCATGACCTAAGTGAAAGTCGGACGCTTAACCGACTAAGCCACCCAGGCGCCCCTGAAAGTCCAAGTTTTAACCTCCTTTTTGAGTTACCCATCACAGAGATTTCTCCCACTCGATGTGCTGTGATGCACTAATAAATCAATTTTCTTCTTTTTCATCTGTCTTTTAATGGTCTAATTTTCAGGGACTCAGACAGAGAACCTGGGGGGGATAAAGGGGAAAAGTTTTTCCCTCTCTACAGTCAAGAATGATCCCAACAACAGAGCAGAGGAGATGCAAAGTATCATGGCCAGGTCTGTTGTTTTTCCATCTTGTTTCTCTTTTTCTTTGTGCAAGGGCAGTAAATGAAATTTTCCTGATGGCTCAGACTTTAGCAAAATATCCACAAGTAGGGATGGTTGTCTCTCCAAATAGAGGATATGCTAGACACATCCTCATAGTAAAAATAAAAGACAATGTATGAGTCATGTCTTTTATTTTGTACTTTTGATGCTTTGACATTTTGAGGCCTTGCTGATCCTGGAGAGACTGTCCTTCCCAGAGCTAGTTAATTCCTAGAGAGAGCAAACAAGTTGACTGTAAGCATGTCTTTCATATACAAATCAATTAATCCAGACTCAATATCCCCAGCCACCTCTTTTATGAGATCTCTTACTCCAGGCCACTATTCCCCTGCCCTAATCACTGTAGGCCAGTTGCCAAATGACTAGGGACAGCCCCTTACATTTCAGGGCTCACTGAAATTATGCAGACAAATTCATCCTAAACCTAATTATTCTATCTCACCCATTCCTTTCCAAAGAAATCACAATAACAGCTTTTGCCTCCATTTCCCCCTCACTCCCTCTGCCTCCTGACCAAGATGGTGCTTTTCCATATGGACCCAAATGGTGTGCCACTTCTCTTGAGATCCATGAATATAAACTCTTTCCTCAAAACAGTCATTTCCAAATCTGCATGTTTTACCATACCGTATTAAAACAAATTGCAGGTACTCTTAAAACAGATAGCCACACTGTTTGTTGTTTTTTTTCTTGACATTTTCAATCTCATTCTGTACAGTCTACAGGAGCAGAAGATGAGTTCCTTGAGAGAGAATCAGAGCAGAAGGTGTGAAAATTAGCAAAAGGGAACCTCATTTTGAATGGAGTCAAGGTGTGCCTGGGTGACTCGGTTTGGTTAAGTATTCAACTTTGGCTCAGGTCATAATCTCACGGTTCATGGATTTGAGCCCCACGTCAGGCTCTGTGCTGACAGCTTAGAGCCTGGAGCCTGCTTCAGATTCTGTGTCTCCTCCTTTCTCTGCCCCTCCCCACTCATGCTCTGTGTCTCAAAAAAATGAATAAATGTTAAAAAAAATTTTTTTAATCTCATGAGACTTAGGAATCTTAAAAAAACAGAACAAAACAATGGAGTCAGAAGGTTGGAAGGAAGAGCTCTCACCCTTTACCACATGTTGTTAATTACAAATCCAACAAGAAGAGAAACTGTTGCACATGGATATTACTTTACTACCCTAGCAGGAAAAAGGAAGGCTTTCCTCCTTCCCCAGCAACAGCCCAGCCAATGAGAGACTGTCACAACTCAGCCAATGAGAAACCACTGTACTCTTAACTCCCAGTTTACTCAAATGGGTTCTTTGTTTATAAAAGCCCTCCCAACTTCCCCCCTTTCCTTCATAAAAGAGTGTTTCTCTCCTTTGTTCTGCAGACTTGACTATGGTTTTGCTGTACCTTGCTTATTCTGGATTGCAATTCTCTGCTATTATTGAATAAACTCATCTTTTGCTAGTAAAATAACTGGCAGCTTTGTTTATAAGGTTAACAAAGGACAACTGAAGTGTGGGTGAGAGGGGGTCCAGTGGGAGAGAAAGGACTTGTACTTGTCCAAGTGAGTGCCTTAGTGAGGAGAGAGATGGGGGGAAATACTTGGTGTAAAGTTAATGTGATGTTATGATTCATAATAAATATATAGTTTGGTCTTCATTCTCTGTTCCTGGTTCACAGCACCCAAAACCTTTAGAAGATTAGAGTGATTAGAGCTTCTTTTGTTATAATATTTGGTCTTTTTTCATCTGTTCTGAAATTGCTTCAGAGCCATAAAGGTGAAATGGGTGTCTTGTTATTCATAACAAGCCCTTTCAACCACAACTGAGTTTAGTTAAAGAGGTGGCTTTGGAAATCCCCTAAGAATGGAGTTGCTGGTTGACAGGGGAACCAACCATGAATAGAGAGTCGGAGTTGGAGTCCCATCTCTTGACCTCTGGGGAGGAGTGAGAGGTTGAAGTTTGAATCAATCACCAAAAGCCAATAATATAATCATTCATACCTATATAATGGACCCTCCATGAAAACCCAAATAAGAAGTGGTTTGAAGAACTGCCAGATTAGTGAAGATGCACCCATATGTCAGGCCCTAAATTCCATGGAGACAGAAGTTCTGGTGTTTAAGACCCTCCTTGACCTCACCTTGTGTATCTGTTTATCTGGTGTTCATGTATTTCCTTCAATATCCTCTGTAATAAACCAGCAATCTGGTCATTAAAATGTTTCTCTGAGTTTTGTAAGCCATTCTAACAAGTCAGTTGAGCCTAAAGAAGGGATTGTGAGAACCCTGATTTTATAACCAGACAGAAATACAGGTAACAACCTGAACTTGTTATTGGCATCTGAAGTGTGGGATAGGAGGAGCAGTCTTGTGGGACTGAGCCCTTAACCTGTGGAATCTGACCCTATCTCCGGGTAGGTAGTGTTAGAATTGAGTTAAATTTGAGGAACATCCAATCAGTATCCACAGAAAGCAGAACCAATGGCTTGGTGGTGTGGGGAACCACAACAGAGTTAAGAAACTGTCCACAAACCAACCTTGCTCTGACACAATTGCACCTTCAGGGGGTTCCCCAAAATGCCCTCAGGTTTGATCATTGTGTTGTGCCCAAATCGCGAGTCCCCAGAGACCACCAAGGAGCCGACGCTGATGCAAATACATAAAGGTCTTTATTACAAGCTCGAGCAGGGGCTCACCTGTCAACTGGCGCAGCGGCAGCAGGGTGAAGCCCCGAACAATAGCAAGCAGGGTTTTTATGGGGTAAGGGACAGGGGTGTTACAGTGCACAAGTTGTACGTATAGCATCATCACATAAGCACCAATCATAATTGTACAGCACCCATGGTAACAGTTTTGACGATTCAGTATCTGTGAGATGTTCGTTACTTTTGGCGGGACCCAATCATGACCTTTGAGAATCCTTTGAAAATGACCAATTATGAGGTGAGTTCAAAGGGCCCACATGGGCTTTTAGGCAAGTGGTGAGTGATTAGCTAGTTTGTACAAAGTAACTACCTATAATCTTCAGTCCCTGACTCAGACTATAGGAATGTTTTTAACTTCTTTTGATTGGCTGATCCGAGGGTGGCCCAAGGGTGGCTTCAGCCTGGAGCAGTCTGAGGCTTTTCCTGGAACTGGGGCTACGTGCAGCCCGAGGTTGCTCTTAATGGAGGCCTTAATCTCAAAATGACGTTACTTAGGCTCCTCAATGGAAAGCTGTTATATTCATGGTTGTGGTATTATTACATGGTTGTGATTGTATCTTATAAAAGATACAGATTAAAATTAGCCAAAGGAAGAGACAGATGGGGCAGAGTCCAGAAGGATTCCAAAAGCTGACTTTTTTGTTGTCCCCTCCCCACGGAGTCATGGAGAATGTTAACTCCTCTCTGCAATGAGGTGTGACAATATACACTGAATACTGCCAACAAGGGAAGTTCATCTGAGTCTTGGCATCCAAAGTCTTTAGGGGGGATCTGTGGTCATCAGCCTGCATGGCTCTCCAGTCTCTCTGGAAGGCTAAGTTGATACCCATAACCCCCACCATAAATCACATCTTAAAACTTTCTGGCATAGTCCAACTCCCCCAGGCAAGAAAAGGACATTCCAAATCACAGAGATTACCTCCCAGAGGCCAAAAGCAAAAGGTCAGCTCAGTGTTGGGGCAAAGTCCAATTCTTTGTTACATACTTAAATTGATCAGGGTGCTTGAAAGAAGATAAGACTTGCACTGTATTCCCTAATAGAAGGCTTGATGAACCACAGAACCTCAGAGGACCATTACAGTAAGTCCACTGAAGTGGAATGATTTGAGGAAGCTCTTGAAAGAGACTCACTTGCAATCCCTGGTATTTGGGGGGCAATGGGAACATGCAGACTGCTGCCTGCATCCAACTTGGAACATGGAGAAGGTAAGAAAATTATTGATATTACCACTTTTCAGCAGAGGGAGACCAATTCAGAATTTTCTTATGGAACGAAAGTTGCCTGGCTCAAAATCTCTAGTTGGATCCACCCAGAATAACTGGTTGCCAGGAGCTTGATATTGTGGAGATCATCCTCTGGCTAGGAGGTTGACTGGGATAAGCAGGAGGCTGTATTAACTCTCAAAAAGTCCACTGTAACTGCCAAGAGAGATCTATAGTTAAGTAGGAGGACTTTTGCCTCTTTACTTTGTTCCCCTGCACCGCTCTGGGGGTGCCAGAAACTATGGAGTAGGTGGAGAGTGAAATGACAAAGAGAAAAGTCCCCTCCCCTACTGAAGGTCCCTTAACCAGGGCTCACCCCTGAACTAAGGGAAATGGAGATCCTTTGACTTCTGTTGAGATGGAAATTTTAGAATATCTGAACTAAATTTTTAATAGGTGAAAATGGGTCATAATTACTAAATAAGATCTTTCTTCTAACCAAAAGAGAACTGAAAACTGTGGGATCTGACCAGTGTTTAGTCATAAGAGATATCTCAGACCATCACAGGAGATGTCTCATACCATCACTGAAAGTAGTGATGGGAGATGTAACATTGGTATCAACTATACTTCAGTTGAAAATAAATAAATAACTTGCGGTGCTTGGGTAGTTCAGTCAGTTAAGCATCCAGCTCTTGACTTTGGCTAGGGTCATGATTTCACAGTTTGTGGGTCCAAGCCCCACATCAGGCTTTGCACTGGCAGCATAAGACCTGCTTGGTTCTCCTCTGTCCCTCCCCCCACTAGCATGCTCTCTGAATAAATAAATAAATAAATAAAGTTATGGGAGAAAAATAAAGGCAGCTCTTATTGGTAGGCCAGTGAGTTCAGGCCAATCCATAAAATAAACATTAGTTTTGGGGGGTGGTGAGGTGGTGGAAAGAGATCAGTGTTTGCTAGAGCTTAGGGAAAGGAGGATGTGTTGGCGGAGCACAGGGGATTTTTAGGGCAGTGAAATTATTCTATGTGATACTGTGATAGTGGATACATGACATTTTTGCATTTGACCAAACCAACAGAAGTGCACAATAAATGCAGTGACTAAATCCTAGTGTAAAGTATGGACATTAGTTAATAATTAGGGGCACCTGGGTGGCTCGGTCAGTTAAGTGTCCAACTTCGGCTCAAATCATGGTCTCACAGCTTATAAATTCCAACCCTGCGTTGAACTCTGTGCTGACAGCTCAGAGCCTGGGGCCTGCTTTGGATTCTGTGTCTCCCTCTCTCTGCTCCTCCCCTGCTCATGCTCTGTCTCTCTCTCTCTCTCAGAAATAAACATTAAAAATAAATTTAAGAAATTAAAAAAAATAATCTGTCAATATTGGTTCATCAATTGTAACAAATGCACCACACTAATACAAGATGTTAGTCACAGAGGAAAGTGTGTGAAGAAAGAAAGGCTGGGAGAGATATATAAAAAACTCTGTACTTTCTGCTCAATGTTTCAGTAAACCTAAAACTGTTCTTTAAAAATAAAGTTTATTACTTAAAAAGAAAAAAGTTCTCACAGATTTATTATCCCCTGATTAATGGATAAAGATGACACTGCAGTAAATTGAAAAAAGGATAGTCTTTATGATAAATAATGACAAATCAACTAGATCCAGCCGTATAAAAATAAAATGAGCCTTTATCTCCTACCTACAGAAAACTCACACCCACATGGATCATGAATCTAAATATGAAAGGGAAAGCAATAAAGCTTTTATAAGAAACCCTAAGAGAATGTCTTCATGATATTGAAGTAAATGAAAGCTCTTACAGGACCCAAAAAATACTAACCATAAGGGAAAAACTGATCTGCTGGAATGTTTTAGAATTAAGAGCTTCCAGGGGCACCTGGGTGGCTCAGTCAGTTGAGTGTCTGACTTCATTTTGGGTCATGGTCTCATGGTTCGTGAGTTCGAGCCCTGGATTGGGCCCTGAATTGCCAGTCCAGAGCCTGCCTGGGATTCTCTCTCCCTCTCTCTCTGCCCCTCCTCCACTTGCACTAAATAAACAAACTAATTAACTAACAAAAAAAAAAAGAAAAAAAGCATTAAGAGCTTCTGTTCAGCAGCATGAAAGCAGGCTCATAAATAGGGGAAGAAATGTTAGGATGTGGAGCAATCTTCAGGATGCACTGATAAGAGAAAGCGATGTTGCAGAGCAGCCTAAGAGTAAACATTTACACACAAGACGGTCACCAGAAAACACACACTGTCATCTCTGCAGCCCAGCCACTTCGATGTCATGGCTCTAAAGTGAAAAACCTTCAAATGATTTTCCGAAGGGAAATTTGCATCTTGCCTTGAGGTGACTATTAACGGACAGAGTCAGTCAAGCTGAAAACCTAAACTGATAATGTTGCCACTTGTGATCATCGTCTCAGCC
This sequence comes from Hyaena hyaena, assembly GCF_003009895.1. NCBI lineage: Eukaryota > Metazoa > Chordata > Mammalia > Carnivora > Hyaenidae > Hyaena > Hyaena hyaena. The sequence continues at coordinate 704,330 of NW_024081354.1, read as the reverse complement.
ACCTCAGTCAGCCATGTCCCCATCTGTGAGATACTAGAAAATATATATGTTGGCCTCTTCCCCCACTCCTGGCACAGAGCTTTTAAAACCTTATAGCTCCCCAAGTACAATGAGCACTAGGAGGATCTTTTGTTCTAATGAGGTGACTCTGGGTGGGCTGCTGGATGGGGGCTAGTCCCCAGAAAGACCAAGCCGTAATTGGAAGCTTGGAGTTTTCAGCCTCGCCCGCTCCCCCATTCTCCAGAAAGGGAGAGGGACAGGAAATGGAGTTAACAATTAATCATGCCATGAGGAAGACTACATAAGATCCCAGTAGTGGGGCTCTGGGAACTTCCAGGCTGGCAAACACTTCCACATCAGGAGGGTGATACGTCTCAGTGCCATGGAGACAGAAGTTCTTGTGCTTGGGACCCTCCTAAACCTCGCCTCATAGATCTCTTCATCTGGCCATTCATCTGTATCTTTTATCATATTCTTTAATAAACTCGTAAATATAAATAAGCATTTTCCTAAGTTCTATGAATCACTGTAGCAAATTTATTGAATTTGGATATTTGTCTTTGTCTTGTTAATCATTTAAATAGTGGGGGGGAAGGGGAGAAATAATTACCATGACTAAGAAAGTAGGGTATTTAGACTTTAAAATTGAGGCTGTTAAACTGATCTTTGACAAAGCAGGAAAGAATATCCAATGGAAAAAAGACAGCCTTTTTAACAGATGGTGTTGGGAGAACTGGACAGCAACATGCAGAAGAATGAAACTAGATCATTTTCTCACACCATGCACAAAAATCAACTCAAAATGGATAAAGGACCTGAACGTGAGACAGGAAACTATCAACACCCTAGAGGAGAAAGGAGGAAACAACCTCCTTGACCTCCACCGCAGCAACTTCTTACTTGACACATCCCCAAAAGCAAGGGAATCAAGAGCAAAAATAAACTGTTGGGACCTCATCAAGATTAAAAGCTTCTGCACAGCCAAGGAAACCACCCAGAAAATTAATAGGCAACCAACGGAATGGGAAAAGATAGTTGCAAATGACATATCAGATAAAGGGTTAATATCCAGAATCTATAAGGAACTCACCAAACTACACGCCCGAAAAACAAACAACCCAGTGAAGAAATGGGCAGAAGACATGAACAGACACTTCTCCAAAGAGGACATCCAGATGGCCAACAGACACATGAAACGATGCTCAGCATCCCTCCTCATCAGGGAAATACAAATCAAA